>NC_068393.1:20535643-20610643 GCF_023724105.1 Carassius gibelio
ATGCTACATGTAGGCTACATATCTAGGTAGGGGAGGGTTTTGACACACAGAATATGGAAGAAAGTGTACTGTCAACACTATACAATTAAAGGAAACAAAATGTCTTTTTTCCATAAAGAACTATTTCCATTCATTGTTTTAACTACACTTAAGATGCTTCTTGATTATTCTTGTCTAGACATAATCATGGTCATTATATAAGTGATGCTTTCAAAAATGCTGTCTAGGTAGTTCGATTAAGAGGCTTTGAGACAGAACATGAAACAAAAAGTGTTCTGACAACCTAAGTATACTGTTATACAATTTAAACACACACAAAACCGGAGCTCGCCTCATCATGTAATTGAAACATCAATAAATGATGTAAACGGTCTTATTCTTGCAAATTCCGCACTCTCAACGCGTGCGCCCGCACGTGTGTGCATGCATTCACCCGGTTTCTGTGTGTCCGTTTGTCATATTATGGGTTCATAGGAAGTTCAACTGATATTCTGATCCAAAGCAGCACATCTATCCAAAATCACTCCGTATTTCCTCTACGTCTATTTAGATACATAAACGCGTCACGCTTCGGTTCCCAACAAAATCTGACTAGAGGCTAAACTTTTTAACTCCAAAACTATTTAACGTGTAAAAAAATATAATCACACTAGTTTAAAATGAAAATATGGTTCGTTTTACTTTATTGTATGAACAACAGCCACTGACAACAGCTGTAAATTAACACTGCAAATAGGCCAAGAAGCGAGCCTTGCCTAAACTATAATTTACTTCCATTATATTCTCATACATACACAAAGATCTTTAAAACAAAACAAATTAGGCCTACTTGAAAAACAGAACTGCATATGGTATAATCACTTGTTTTAAAATACACTCTGAAAATATGACGTAAACGGATGTTGTTTTAATAATATTTACATATTTTTACTGGAAAACATTGCGGAAATTTTTATTAGGAGCATGATTTTTTTTTCGCAGCGTAGGGGTAACACAAGGTTCACTACTCGGTCCGTTTGTAATGCTAAAACGTTACTATTTTCAAGCAGGCTATTCATTTAAGGATGTAAAACGAATGTTGTTTACGTTCTAAACAAGCGTGTTTACGTTCATTTAAACATGAAACAGAGAAGTTTAAAAACTTTCGCCGGATTTTGTCGGGAACCGAAGCGTAGGCTATCCTTTCGTGTATCAAAGCATCATTCTCCGATAATAAACACATCCTCTTTTTAAGACAGCGCTATCACATTCATCATACTATTTCACAAGATAAAAAAAAGAGGCTCATTCAGATACAAATCCGCACGCTCGAGAGCTTAAGACGCGTATGAACGGCAATACTCGTGTCGGGATAAATGTGAAATGATAGGTGTCAGGTTGAATCTTACCCGCAGCCCTTTTGGGTGCCTGCTGTTTCCTCCTTGGCATGTTCAACTCTCTTTAGTTCACGTACAGTGAAATTGAGCCCAGGTGAAATTCAGTACAAGTGCTCTGATACACACGCAATAGCGACTCTCTAATGCACTTCAGTTCCGTACAATCCAGTATTTCAGAAACGCTGTCCAGAAATCAGGTGTCTCTTTTTAATATACCTCTCTTTCCTAGATAGACAGGTCTATGGCGGATTGTTTTGCTTTGCTTTGCATTTCTTTCCGTCTCTTCTTTTCTCTTCTGTTTTGTTTCCCACGCCAAAAAGACGAACGCTGTCAATCGCTTAGACTCCCGGTCTCGTATGAAACGTAGTAGGAAAAGGACAGACAAAAATAGTGTATATATCACACACTCTCACACACACGGCGAAGCCAGCAGCAAACATCGATCCATAGAACAAACTGAACATTAAAAACTCCTCCTCCTCTGGACTTGATGATGGCAGCGAGACATTTGTTACACTGGATAACCACGAGTTTATTAAAGAGACAGAGGCCGGAGAAATCATGAGACAGCCCACAAGAGCAGCCTCCTAGCGTTTCTCTGCCGCTTCAGGCTGGAGTTTAGAGAGATGCTGCGAGCTGAGCGCTTCGGTGCAGCGTGATAATGAATAACGTGCATGTCATGTGTAATTATTTTCACTAGCTGCCAGAAATGAGATATAATTGCCATAGCCGTGGTAATTACTTACATTTACATGTCTATATATGCAAAAGCTGGTACAGTATATGCTTTAAAATTGCACACATTTTTTTTTTTTTTTTAAGTTTTAGTAGCTAAAGAAGTAGGCTAGTTATTTTTAATAGCTGAGAAATGAAGCGTAGGTTGTTGTGATAATCAATAAGCAGACATGTTAAATTGTGTATATGTATTAAGACATGTTTATAAATGCACTGAGCCAAGAATTCATGCATTAAATACACAGTGTGAAAATAAAGAAAACACAGGCTATTAGAGTGTTCATGTTATAGTGGATTGATAATTAATGAACAACTTGTATGCAATGTATGTTCAGTAGCTGCTTAAATATTATTATTGTTGGTCTACTATAGGTTACACAACAATTTGTGTGCAGTTATATACACTTCAGTTCAGGACATGTTTATGAAGGCAAACATTAGGCCAAAAATAAAACATTAAATACACAAAGTAGAGGTTGTGTGAAAACAAAGAAATGTTTTGGTGTAGAGTACAAGTATTGATTGTCAGTGAACAAAATATATGCAATATGCTATTATATTCAGTAGCTAAATTAGGTGTAATTATTCTCTAAATACTAAAATATGGAATAAATTAAATGTAAAAATTGTGCAAAATTTACATTAACATTCTACAGTACAGTGGCCATGTTACACATATTTCAAAACTATTACTATGAATTATGAATGTTATTATACATAAAAATTATTATGCTTTATATATATATATATATATATATATATATATATATATATATATATATATATATATATATATATATATATATATATATATATATATATATATATATATATATATATATGTGTGTGTGTGTGTGTGTGTGTGTGTGTGTGTGTGTGTGTGTGTGTGTGTGTGTGTGTGTGCACTTAATATAGATGCTTTAAAAAAGTATAAAAATAGACAGACACACAGACAGACAGATTCGCCAAATTCATCCAGTATAATAACACAAACCCAGACCAGCATTTTGATTTAAACCGAGACCAAAGAAACATTGAAATCTTGAAAACCATTATGATGTCACAGTAACAGCAACAATGAGCGGCACAATGCATTGTTCGGCACAGCTTCATTACAGCGCAACTGTAGTCCTACAAGGTTGAAGCTCTCCAGTTTGTGTCCCCACCTCTCACCAGCTCTGATTATTGAGGTCACGATAAACAAATGAGTGGCCATTACTCACAGACTACAGATGACCTCAGCGCCCACCATTACTGTGTGATAAATGATCCTGCTGTCATACAGAGAGATGATGCTGCCTTTGTTCATCTGTTATGTGGTGACATTACTCGATCCTCCTGTTTTCTAGCCTGCTTTCCCCCTCTCCTCACACTGATGTGCGGATGCCAGTCACCGAGCGATGATGGCAGATATCTCCCGTGAACTTGACATGAACTCCGCCGATCAATCAGTGTTGAGCCTCCACTCTGACCATACCTGTCTGAGAGCTTTTAACACCCTCTGTGTTTAAACGCTAACACACGCACACACACACAAGGCACAATTGCTCTACCTGCATGTATTGTACTGCTGGCACATTCCACCAGCCATCTCTTGACCCTCATTAAGCACATTTTACTGAAGTGCATAAGAGTTTATAAGCTGTAACATACAGTAGGGGTATTTTGTCATGTGTGATGTCTGTTGGCCAGTATGACATTGATATCAGTTAACAGTCCACAGGTGTGTTTAGTGTGGTTCAAACTGGAATTCAGAATACCTTTCATATTCAAATTCCGTTTGAATTGAAGATCCAAGCAGAATGCGGAATTGCAGTTGGAATTTGAATGTTAGCAAGTAGAATTAAAATGAAGCGAAATTTAAAGAAATTTCTAAAACTGTATTATGTATGCATTTATCATACAAGAAACACAGAGTTTGTCATGGCATTGATTTACAAATTCTTGAAGTTTGAGCTTTCATGGATGGATGGTTGGATGGATAGAATGATGGATAGAAAGAGCAAGGGCTCATAATACAAACAAACAAATCTGAGCGTTGACACTATACAAGCCTTCCTAACACACCGTAAACTTAATTGTGCAGTCTAAAACAAAAGCCCTTGTAAGTTTTAGTCTGAAGCTGACTGACATAGCAAAATATTTGCAACTGTTGCCAACGAATGCGACACAGTGTTAATTTGCATGGTAGGGGTTTTCAATGTTTTGTTCCGCAGCCGTGGTGCAAATCGTCAGTTCTGCGAGGCGAGCTAATTAAAATGCACTCCCCATGATGAAAGAGTCAAGGCCTGGGGATTCCAAACCTGCTTCTGATTCAAAGCTGAAATTTCATGTGATACGGACAGGCGGTGATTGAAGTCTTGAGAGCTGTAATTTTCAAAGTAGAACAACAACATATGCATACTGTTAACAGCAGATGCTTAATTTGAAAATCTAATGCATATAACCCAATTAAAAGTCGAGGAGAGAACCACAAGTGAAATCAAATAGGCTGCCTTGCTGCTTGAAACCTTTCAGGACCAGAATGTTTTGCCTGATATTTTCATCGAGAATCTAAGCTAAGCGATCAATATTCGTGCACGATAATTAACATCTGAAGGCCACATGTAGGACATATTATATATTTTGGTTCCCTTAAGCAGTTTTTGTCTTGAGGAATTGGTTTTCATGAAGGAAGGACAATGCAGCAAATATTTGATGAAATGCAGGAGGGGTAAAACACCACAAATTCTGCCCAAACACAACGTTGCTCCTCCTGATAGGCCTCCACCTGTCAAGGCTGCGTAAAAGAGAATGTGACCTTTTCCTGTGTATGCAAACATATTGTTTGTGTATGTAAAGATGTGTGTTTTCACAGGATGTTGGATTAGCTGAGGGGAACAATCATGTGCACAGGCTACAATCACAGATTTTCCTTCCTTGAGATGAAGGGAAAACCAGATCAACAGAATCATGGGGGTTAAGATGGAATCTGCAGTATTCTGACCAAATGACATGTTCAGTTATACAAAACAAACTGTAGCTGAAGACACTTTCATATGCACAAACCATTACAACAAATATTGTAAACATGCATGAGCTAGAATAAAAAAAAAAAAAAAAAATTATAATTGTTTAACAGAAAAGAAAATTCCTGTTGTTCAAATCCATACATTTAAAAGTTCAAAAGTCTGGGACCAGTAAGTTTTTCTGTCGAGAAAGTATTACTTTTATTCAGCACAGATGCATTAGATTGTAAAAATAATAAATAAAAATATATAACAATGACGACATTTATAATGTTATTAAATATTTCTATTTCCAATAAATGCTTTTATTTTGAACATGTTGTTTAAGAAAAAGAATCCAGAATAAAAAGCATCATTGTTTCCACAAAAATATTGATCAGAATAGACTTTCAAAATTGATAAATGTTCTTTTTTATATAAAACTATTCCTTAAAGCAAATCCTGACTGATACACTAACATTTAGTTTTGCATAATAATCATTAATCATTAAATGCTTGCACAAATGCATAAATGAATAAACATCTGAACACTGGGGAAAAGCTTGATCAAAATTCACATGTAAATGTCTTGCATTTTCATCTTATTGATTTGCATGTAAACACTTATATAACCACATTTTTTTTTTTAAGTAAATGAAACTTTTTATCTCCCCCTCTCTCTATTTTTTTTTAAGTTTATTTCTTTATGGCTGTTGTTGTTTCTGCCACAGAATAAAAATGTAAATAGTAATTGCAACATTTTACCTCACAATTCAGACTTGTCTTTTACAGAATGGCGAGTTGTAAATAAGAATTGCAAGTTTACATGTTAATTGAGAGATTTAAATGCAGCAATGCTAGAATAAAAAGTTAAAACTGTAAGATAAAACCTCCTAATTACCTTTTTCATTTACCAGATTTTTCAATTACCTTAGTGGAAATAGGCTTCCATAGATAAAAGATTAAAAAGATAAGCAACAAAGCAAATTGCTGCAGGATAGACTCATTTATCATCGTTTATCTTATGAGGAATAATAGTGCTAATAATAATCATTTAACTTCCTGCCAGTGGGGGGTTAAGTCAAAGTAGTTACGTTTTACTCAATAAGGATCAGTGCTAGTGGTGTTTCCAACACTAGCGCTTGACCTATTTCCTCTCATGTAATGTATCGTTAAAGCAGCCGTGTGAAATGTCTTAATTATTCATGCTTGATTTCAAAGTATGGTGCTTAAGCAACACGGCTCCACAGGAGGACTGACACACGCAACGCTGTTCCTACAAGCACACATACTGAGCGCTGCGCCGACGGCCTGTTCACCGACACAAACGCTGCTGTGTTCAGGCTGTAGTCAGTATCAAGGCATTAGCACTGCACAGAAGATAAATGTCCATGTCTCTCTCTCTCTCTCACACACACACACACACACACACACGGTCTCGGTCTAAGGCTGACATGCACCAGACATTATGCAAACAGAACTGGAAAATTTGATATAGTGTGAAGTGACACACATCTGAAGCACATTTGAGGAAGACTGAGTGATCCTTGAATAATCTGTTTGAAGGAGGAATATTTTCCAAATTACCCTTCTGATTTCACAAAAGTCGTACTGCAAAAAAACAGAGACCTCAAAATAATATTTGGACACTTAAAGCACACTGATTGTCGATGCATCAGATATAAAAATAACAAACGAATAATGCTAGAGCTTCTCTTTAGATTCTGAGACACTTTTTAAATAATGATTTGGTCTTGAGGTATTTTTTGTGGAAGTCACTTATCCGTCACTTATATGTACTACTTGTAAAGTTCATCATTTTAACTATAAACATGTCCAACGATGTTTGACATCTAAAAATACTTTTTTTTCTCCTTCGTTTTTCATCAACTATATCTATTGCATCATATTATATTCCAAAACCTAACAAACTTTATATTATATTATATTATATTATATTATATTATATTATATTATATTATATTATATTAATGAAATATATAGTCTGTTTTATTCTACAGCAAAAACATTAATATTGTGTAATATTATTACATTTTCAAATAACTGTTTTCTTTTTGAAAAATATACTGTAAAATGTAATATATATATATATATATATATATATATATATATATATATATATATACATATATATATATATATATATATATATATATATATATATATATATATATAAAACTGCTGTAATATGATTACACAAAATAAGATATCCAATGAGAAAACATGCGGATTCATTTTTAACCGTTAACTGGTTAACCGAAGCTTCTCAGCTCCAGAAATGCCTAAAAGGGCTATAAAATATCAGAAAAGCGGTACACTTGACTTGTGTACTACATAACAAATCTTCTAAAGACAAAAAGACCCTCAAATCTCATTAACACTCAGGGGCGGATCTACCGGGGTGGCATAGGGTGGCAAATGCCACCCTGAAAGAAAACCTTGCCACCCCTGCTGCCACCCCAGTTGGCAGCAAATTAAAGGTTATGGCCAATTTGAAAATTTATGAGCGCGAATCTTTCCTGATTCGTGATCCCGCTCCGAACTCCCGAACTGATTCAAATGATTTGCGATTCCCAAACTGACTCAAATGATTCGCGAACCCGCTTTGAACTCTCGAACTGACTCAAATGATTCGCGAACCCGCTACGAACTCCCAAACTGACTCAAATGATTCGCGAACCCGCTTTGAACTCTCGAACTGACTCAAATGATTCGCGAACCCGCTACGAACTCCCAAAATGACTCAAATGATTCGCGAACCCGCTCCGAACTCTCGAATTGATTCAAATGATCCGCGAAGCCGCTCCAAACTCTCGAACTGACTTAAATGATTCGCGATCCCGCTCCGAACTCCCAAACTGACTCAAATGATTCGCGATCCCCATAATTGACCCAAATACGTCGAGATTCCTACGAACTCCCGAACTGATTCAAATGATTTGCGAACCCGCTCCGAACTCCCGAACTGATTCAAATGGTTTGCGATCCCCAAACTGACTCAAATGATTCGCGAACCCACTTTGAACTTCCAAACTGACTCAAATGATTCGCGATCCCGCTCCGAACTCCTGAACTGACTCAAATGATTCGCGTTCCTGCTCCGAACTCCCAAACTGACACAAATGGTTCGCGAATCCGCTTTGAACTCCCGAACTGACTCAAATGTAGGTATAATACAAAATAACGTCTACATAATGTAGGCAAATACAAAATAAACTATTTATACATGTTATTACAAAAGCCATGTGATTGCTGATGTTACACTTACAGGACAATCAAATCCTTGTTTAGGCTTCTGACCAAACATTTCATTCAAATATTCACTTAATCTTTCATTTTTGGCCACCTTTTTGCTATAGATGACACAGGCTTTATAATTTCTTCAACAATCATTTTTTTGTAAGTTTGTAAATGATAGCCTGTGTCCTTTTGTAGTGTGCCCATATATCTATCATCAAACTGTGATAACTGTGACTAAATTCACTACAAATACGTCTGCCATATGTTGCCACCCCTCAAAAATTCCTTCCCCCTTCTCGCCACCCCATCAATATTTTTCTAGATCCGTCCCTGTTAACACTTTCACATATTTACACAAAAGTGAGTAAATAATGACTGACTTTCATGTTTTTCAGATGAACTATCCCATTATAACTATCCCCAATGACACAGGTCTGTCATCTCATAAAGACATAGTCCTGCAATGTTTTGACAAATCCAATGTGATCTGGGCCGAGCAAGATCAAGTGTTAAGTGTCAAATAGTGAGCGTGTGATTGAAAATAGAAGACATTCAGACCAGGGTTCTGCTCCTGTCATCTGACTGCTCATCATCTAACAATGACAGATGCTTGTTTGTGTATTTATTGGGATGTGGACACACACACATTTGAGTTTTGACCCATGCAGAAAGGAAAGGCCCAAGCCTGAGCTGTCACTTCCCCTCCGACACAGCCGTGGTCCGAGGCGACAGCTCGTCCGAGCCAGGTTTGTCACTGTCTGTCCAGACCTGACCTGTCAGCTTCCGTGCATTGATGTGAACACTGATGGATGTTTCCAGAACTGCTCCTTTGTGTCCATCAAAAGCTGGAATGTGTCAGTGCCACTTCAGAGTCTGAGCTCGGAGCTTCTGGAATTTGATGACAGCTGCAGAGGGTGGTCTGCAGTTCTGCCAAACCGGATCAGAGGGGTTCTGGTCTGACAGCGAGCGTTCAGAACACTTGCTGCGCAAAGAGGGACACTTTGTGTTCAGTCGATTGCGTGCCGATTGCAGTTTGGCTGGAAGTTTTGGACTTAAAGGGTTAGTTCACCCAAATATTAAAATGATGTCATTAATTATTCCCCCTCATGCCGTTCCAAACCCGTAAGACATCCGTTCATCTTCGAAATAGCAAAAACTATGACTTTATTCAGCATTGTCTTCTCTTCTGGGTCTGTTGTGAGCGCGTTCACTGCAGTTTAGAGATATCAGGTTCGCGAACGAATCTATCGGTGTAACCGGATCTTCTTGAACCAGTTCACCAAAATGAACTGAATCGTTTGAAGTGGTTCGCATAAGCATTTATACACTGAGCTGAGCCAGATAACGAACGTAAGATTGACTCGTTCTCGAGTCAAGAACCGTTTCTGTTCACAACAGACACGGAAGAGAAGACAATGCTGAAAACAGTCATAGTTTTTGCTATTTTTGGACCAAAATGTATTTTCGATGCTTCAAAATATTCTAACTGACCCTCTGATGTCACATGGACTACTTTGATGATGTTTTTCTTACCTTTCTGGACATGGACAGTATACCGTACACACAGCTTCAATGGAGGGACTGAGAGCTCTCGGACTAAATCTAAAATATCTTAAACTGTGTTCCGAAGATAAAAGGAGGTCTTATGGGTTTGGAACAACATGAGGGTGAGTAATTAATGACATAATTTAAATATTTTGGTGAACTATCCCTTTAAGACTGCTTCTGTGCTCCATGGTCACATATATGAGGGAAATAATTATGCTAAATTTAAACTAAATAAATAATACCTTTAAAACTAATAAGAAAACATTTAAAGTAAAATTAAAACGTTCATATACTGTACTCTTTTTGGGGGAAACATGAAAACTGTGATGTGTAAAACTGACCTAAAAATGAGTCAGATGTTATGATGACAAGACCAGTGAAAACTATTGATTTAGAGAACAATTCTCAGCTGTTCTGGGTTAAATTTATTAAAGGAAACAATTGCACAAAACTTCATGAATTTTGAAAGAAAATGTAAACATTTATTTAAACAAAATATAAATTTTCATGAATTTTTGGAACTTTTAGTTCATTGAGCTATTGATAATTTTCCAAATATATACATATTCAGTGCAATCACAGCAGCAGTATTTTAATATACTGTTAAAATCAACACAAAACTGTGCTTGCCAGAATTTAACAGAATTTAATTTATCTGTTAATAGACAGACAGAGATCTACTGCATCGTGAAAAGTGCTTGCTCCACTTTCACTTTTCTAGGAGGATCAGAACAAAAAGCAAGAAAATGTACAGTGCAGTATTATGACTATATACTACACTTACTATACCAACCGAACAAGTTTATCAGGATTTAGGACGCCTTGATCTTAAGATGCATTGAGAAATTACTTTATTAAATGGTAGCGTGTGACTCTTGCTTAAACTTTGCATGCTAACTGATTGACAGAAGATTTCCTTGTTGAAGAAACATGATGTTGAACAGCTTGAATCAAACGAGTTGTTATGATGACTAGAAAAAAGTGAAAACACTATGCATGAGGCTGCTAATGATGATAAATAGTAAATTAGAAAACAAAATGCATTTACACTATAAAACAGCAGTTGCAACCCATATTTGTAATATACGACATATTTACAATGATTAGGCTTTTGACTTCTGAATTAATAAAAAAGAAAAAAAGAAAAATAAGGTGCATGTTAAATAAAAATAAAAATAAAAAATTGCAACAAGTTTGATGAAGAAAAAAATATGTTCTTCATCAAATGGATTGTGAAAACTGTCCGCTCCACTTGTGCTGCTTAAACAGGAATTTTTTGAACTGCTGAATGTTTGGAAAAAACATGTACAATGATAAAATTCTACAAAAGTCAGCTTAACAGCTTTAACTTAAAAGCAGCCTCCAAAATGATAATGCCAACATGAGAACAAAACTGACACTATTTACTTTATTAATACATTCGTTTTGAACGTTTCATCGGAACACGTTATTCTAAAGAAAACAAATGTCTTCATTATAATTAAAATGTAACTTGCTTGGCCTCTTTCAACTGACATGATGAATATTTCTTAATCTTCAACTGCCTGTCGTGAGCCAACAGATATTTTTCTTACTGAATATCCTCAGAAATGTGTCAATACAGAAGTAAAGATCATTTCATGTTGACTGTAAGATCTGCTATAATTTATGAATCAAATTAACCTTATGCTGCAGTCATCCTTAGTCACAGAAAAGAATGTTTCAGATCAGGTTAAGAGTCATAGAGTGCCGCTTAAAGGAGTAGTTCACTTTCAGAATAAACATTTCCTGATAAATTACTCATCCCCATGTCATCCAAGACGTTCATGTCTTTCTTTTATCAGTTTCAAAGAAATTAAGGTTTCTGAGGAAAACATTGCAGGATTTTTCTCCATATAAAAGACTTCAATGGGGACCAACGGGCTGAAGGTCCAAATCACAGTTTCAGTGCAGCTTCAAAAAGCTTTACACGATCTTCACGATAAATCACAATCTGTTTTAGCCACACTTAAAGGGATAGTTAATCCAAAATTGTGTTCTGTAGATGAGTTTGTTTCTTCGTGGGAACAGATTTGGAGAAATGCATTCAATCCCTTGCTCATCAGTGGATCCTCTGCAGTGAATGGGTGCCGTCAGAATGAGTGTCCTGATAAAAACATCACAATAATCCACAAGTAATCCACACCACTCCAGTCCATCAGTAAACACTTTATAAAGTGAAAAAATGCATTATGTTCCAAATATGTGATCTTTATTCATAATGTTGCTTTCTTCAGTGAAAAAGTCGACTGGTCTGAATCAGGAGAGAAACATGCACAGATCATTATAGTTCTAAACAAATATGTGAGTGGATTCTGGTGTGAGCGGACAACAGGAGATGGACAAGAAGTTAACAGATGGACTGGAGTGGTGTGGATTACTTGTGGATTATTTTGATGTTTTTATCAGCTGTTTGGTCTCTCATTCTGACGGCACCCATTCACTGCAGAGCATCCATTATTAGTGAGCAAGTGATGCAATGCTGCATTTCTCCAAATCTGTTCTGATGAACAATCAAACCCATCTACATCTTGGATGGCCTGAGGCGGAGCAAATATTCCGAATTTTTTTATTTTTGGATGAATAATTCCTCTAATTGTCTAAAGGCATAAATCTTAATTTTTCAGCTGGGAAATCCATTGTATGAAGCACACACATTCATTCTGAAAAAGTCTGACAGACATTTCCCTTTAAATGTGATAGAGTGGATTGCCACCCATATTCACAGTCTCCTTTCCCTCCTTTTTTAGGAGGACAACTCTGGCTTTTAATAAACATGTAATAAGAAGGAAAACAGCTGGTAGCTGCATCACAGATGGTGCTGTTCTTGGCATCTCCGAGGAGGGGACCACACATGCAGATGGCTCATTATTCCAGCATTTGGTTATGCATATTGCTCAAAATCTTATTCCAATGCTTAATAACCAGTATATGCAATACAGGTGTTAGAGTTTTTTTAAACACAGTTTTTCCCTCACAACATGCACCTCTCCATACAAAAACACAGCCTTATGTCTGTCGCATATGTTTAGATGAACTCTTATGGTTTATGGAATCAATGCGAGTCTGATGAGAGAAATGCTTTCGGACTGCACAGTTTAACTATAACACTTCCTGCCATTACTAAATGAAAAAAGAGCAAACTATTAACTATACAACCCCCAAAAGTACTACGGTACTACCATGTTTTTATTTTTGACATGTGCCATTGTAGGCCTTTCACTGTAGACAAATTCTTCTTCTTCTTCTTATTATTATTTTTCCAAATCAAATACAATATATAATTTTCCATTCGTTATGTGACCATGAAATTTATTATTTTGCTATACTGATGCATTGCAAAATGTCATCTATAGGAAATTACAGTCTATAATCTCAAGTGTTTATTCATAATGACTAACAACTTTGCTTGGCGCTTGCCTTCTGCTTTTCAGAAACATTTTGTTTAATCTCACAATCTTTGACTTTGTAGATGCACGGTTAATGGGCCACAGTCAAATACTGTCAAGACCACATTAATGAGACACTAAATTCAGCAGGGTGTTTTATATAAACTCCTTCTTTCTTTGAAATTCGAGCCATGCGAGCAATCAGACATGGCTCCTGTCTGTGGATGAACAGAAGTCTAAACCTTTTAAAGTCAAGTCAAGACACTTTCAGTTCTCTGGAACACAATTAAGGTGGCAAACCGGGTCAGATTTGATGTCATGTTGACTAAACATGCATTTATGTTCATCAGTGTCACATTTCACTCCAGTGTTATCTGATGAAGCGAGAAGCACGTCTGATGATGAAGTTTGTCGTAAAAGTCCTGCATGTCCTGAAAGATCTGCTGGGATTTTCCTTCACTGCGACTCACACTTGACACCGCATGACTGCCGGAGCTGTCCTCTCTCGTTTATAACACGCAACAATGTGACCTTTATTCCGGCAATAACCATAATGCGCTTTAGCACATGCCACTCGCAGCCCGCCGCCACTGTTCGTGTCATATGTTGGATCTTATGCCACAGAGACGAGACGAGACCAGACGAGGAGTCTCTTCACGTGTCAAACCTTCCAGGAAGCTCAGTTCTGAGAGTGCCATTTAGTGTCCCTTAACCTTAAATGACTGCTGGATCTACAGACTTATGGCTGTATTCCAGCTTGCTCTTTATAGCAAAACATAGCCGAAAGAGATCAAATGAAGATGTTAATGAGGCGATGGCAGACTAATGGTTAACTAGATTTGCATAGACTTTAAAAAAATGGATTGACAAAGTTATAAATGAAACAAAGATTATTAAGGTATATTTTCAACTTTAATGTTAGTAAGTAACTTAATGAAAGTAACTTTAATGTTTCTTGCTGAATCTTTGTATTTTTTGTAACATTTATTAACAATTTCTGAGTGATAATTATTTCAAAGTATTTTTTTCAAGTGTAGCAAATATAAAAAAAAACGGTCCCAGTTTATTTTAGGGTCTAATTCTCACTATTAACTAACTATTAACTATGACTTTTTCCTCAATTAACTCCTTATTTGCTGCTTATTAATAGTTTATAAGGTAGTTGTTAAGTTTAGGGTATTGGGTAGGATTATGGATGTCATGCATTATATGTACTTTATAAGCACTAATAAACAGCCAATATGTTAATAATAGACATGTTAATAAGCAACTAGTTATTAGTGTGAATTGGACCCTATACTAAAGTGTTACCCTTATTTTTATTCAGTTAAACTTGGAAGTACTAAAATAACTAAACGTACTTTAACTCAAACTAAATAAAAACTACACATATACAAAAAATTTGAATTAATAAATATGACAAAGTGCACATGACAAAATGACTAAGACTTAAAAATGAAAAATAAAACAAAGTATACAACTTTAAACTAAGTTGTAGTTTAAAGTTAAAACTAATTCAAAATATTAAAATAAACTAAAATATATATTAATAATAATATAAAGGAATAATAAAACAATAATCCAAAACTGAGCAATAATTGTCTACTTTCAACTTAAAAAAAATATAATCTTAGATGTTAAAGATAATGTAAATAAAGTAATGTTCCTTTTTAAGAATTTCATCATCATCCTCACTGTCAAATATCTATTTTTTTTTGGGGGGGGGGTAATTTCACTTTTCTAATTAACTTAAAAACATATTTAAATGTTTAATTTTTAATAAATAGAAATCACATTAAATTACTCTACTGAGCATTAAGATTACTTGATCATTGTTAAATATAATTTATATGAGAAGGAATCACATTTACTGTAAATGCAATTGTAAACTGTAAAAGCGGTGATTAATTTACCAAACTCAAACCTAAAAATATAGCAAAGTCACACTCAAAGAAAGTACCGCAAAATCACTCTCAGTGATGTCAGTATTGTGACCTTTAATATGGCTGAAATACTGTACACACACACACACACACACACACACACAAACACACAATGCTTTCATGTGTGGTGTGAAACTAGCCTAATAATGCATAAAAGGTGCTTTAAAAATGAATGATCCACAACACTGGTCCTTGCTCTGCAGCCTTGTGAAAGTCTGGTCTGGTCACAACAAAACAAAACAAAAAACGGATAAAAAAATAAATAATAAAAAAACAAGAGTGAGGAGTGACAGCAACATGATCATGATGCCATCTGAGCTAATGTTTAAGAAGATAAAGCTGCTGTTGTTCCGGCTCTTATTGCTCGCTCTGCTCTCTTGGTCCATCATGTCTCAGTCTCGCTCTCCTCTCGTTTCATCTGCCTGTCAGGTCGACTACATCTTTTTGATGGCATCACAGGCAATTAGCAAGATGATGCTGCACAAAACCATCTGGACGGACACATTTCATGTTGCTGGGGGAGACAGTTTTGGCATGATAAAAATACATCCCAAGGTCAGATGTGGATGTGTTAGAAGCATCTAGATGACTGTTGCTCTCAGTGTTTGGGAACATTACTTTTCAAAAGAAGCACATTACAATATAGTGTTCCTCATTTTGAATTTGTTACTAATTGTTACTGTTTAAAGAAGTTTATACTGCTATAGAAGTTATTAATGCAAACACACAACACTCAAATAATACAATAAACATTCATTAAACAATAGAAGATGTATCATTAAACTCCGAACTATTATGAAAAAATATTATTTAAATAAGGTACTTTCAGTTGTGGTGTGTTATGGCCCAGATAGCACACATAATCTGCAAGAGGTCTGTTAAAGATCGCTTCATCTGGAAAGCATCTGATGTGGACCAACATCTGATAGACGTCTTTAAGATGTCAGTTTTACATACATTCTAAATCATAACAATCTTAAAAACATTTTCTAAACGTCCATTTGACATCTGATAGGAAATGTCCCATAGACGTACTGCAGATGAGCAAACACTCTAAACAATGTCTTGCAGATGTACTGTATATACAGATGACAAATAGACATCTTGTCCTATTAGGAGCAGGGAATTCTGGGAATATCAGTTTACAGTAAATTATATGTTGAGTAGTTCTTTTTATTAAAAAAAAAACTGTACAATTAACAGCATTTTACAGTAAAAAGTTTCATGAAAAAAATATAATTGTGACTTATCTTGCAATTCTAAGTGTATAGCTGTTTAGACTGTTTCTTGCATGTCACAATTGTGAGATATAAATTCAGAATTACAAGATATAAACAGAATTCTGACTTTTTTTTCACAATTCTGAGTTTATGAGATAAACTTGCGATTGCAATATATATATATATATATATATATATATATATATATATATATATATATATATATATATAGCAAATTGTAACTTGTGAACATATCCAAATGCTTGGACTCAACACCTGTTTATGTTTCTGAATTATAAATCTAAGTGTGGACTGAAAGAAAACTGTCATGGTCAATCAAAAAAATCTGTCTAGAACTATGATACACATCATAAAATGCTTGCACACTTTGAACATGAAATAAAAGGAATTACACACATTACTTTTTTTAATAAGTACCCCTCGTAGCATAAACTTCCATGTTACTTGACTCATCTGATTTCACAACGCATGTCCTCCAGCACGTGATATATCCGTGTTGATGTGTCTTTTGTTTTCCTATAACTCTGTCTAAAGCTCTTTTTTGTCCAATATGTTGTTCCAAAGCCGGTTCCACCTGGACAGCCGGGATGTCTCAATGTACTAGAAGATTAAGTGTTATTAAAGACAGACATAATAATATTAAAATCTGTCATAATAATATTGACATTCTGGAGCAATTCCAGGGCTCATTTATTAATGATGGTTGGTTGGAGGGGGTGCTGGAAGGGTCAGAAGCCTTGAAGAGATTACACTTTGGCAGGTTTACTGCTGCTCCAAATATGATAGACCTGACGTGTCATTTTCCCGGCTAGAGCAGCCTCAGAAAAGCCATAAATTATCATGGGAGAGCGGGAAATTGATTCTCCCTCTCTCTACCCTGCAAATGTTCCCCATAAATACACAGTGAGGAGACATAGCTCCTTTTATTAACTTAAAAAAACCTGGGTATTTAAGCCAAAGCTGAGTGATTTTGAGAACCAAACACAGTTCTGGATCAGTTTTACATTGAAGGCTTTATTTGATAGGTCCATCACTTCTGTTTCCTATCGATCTGTCCCGACGTTGATCCATGAGGGTGTATCTGTAGACAAATAAATCCTACCAGATCACACGAAAATAGCAAGTTATCTTCTTGAATTTCTTCCTGCATGGCTTGTATTTTAAAATAAGGGTTGGAAACCATTCAGGAATGGTTCCTTTTTGTGTGAATTTAAATTAAACAGTCCCCACAGGAAGTGGAATTATAATGACAGGAAGGACAAATTACATAATTAACACAGCAATAGAACAGATTTAGTTGTCATTCAGTACAACAAATTGTTCATCACTGTTTTTAAATATAAAGTTATATTCTATATAAATAAAAAAATAATAACACTAAAGTATTTAATCAATGCATTCAAAGAGCATGTATATAATTGTACAGCACATTGGTCAACTTTTACATTGTTTTAATTGTGCTTTATAGATTAATAAACAAAACAATACAAATTTGATTAAACAAAGCATCTCCTGTTGAAGAAGGAATTGGCATATGTTACTGATAATCATGAAGACTAATAATAATAAATGTCAATAAAGACTGATAATTATTTAGCAGCAAATTATTATATAAAAAAATCTGAAAGATCATGTGACACTGAAGACTGGAGTAATGATGCTGAAAATAAAAAATAAAAAAAGAAGAAGAAAATTATTAAAAACTGAAAAATGACGATAAAACATTAAAACAGAAAAAAAATATCGCAATTTACATTTTTCTGTATTTTTGATCAAATAAATGGATTTTGACCCCCGATATGTGTGTGTGTGTGTGTGTGTGTGTTTGTGCATATATATTTGGTAACACTTTAGTATAGGGTCCAATTCACACTAATAACTAGTTGCTTATTAACATGTCTATTATTAACATACTGGCTGTTTATTAGTGCTTATAAAGTACTTATAATGCATGACATCCATAATCCTACCCAATACCCTAAACTTAACAACTACCTTATAAACTATTAATAAGCAGCAAATAAGGAGTCATAGTTAATGGTTAGTTAATAGTGAGAATTGGACCCTAAAATAAAGTGTGACCATATCTATATATATATATATAGAGAGAGAGAGAGAGAGAGAGAGAGAGAGAGAGTCCACTATCATGACCTCAAAGCCAACAGACATGCACTAAAAGCCACAAACCTCCCATTTTGAATTCATGGGTTCAATAAAACACACTCAGATCAGTTGTCAATAACCACAACCCTGCTCTTTAAGAAGTCTAAATGCAATACTGCGGCCTGAAGACAGACAGGATTCAGATTTCATTCCAACGAGTCATCTTCCCACGGAAAATCCCACCGTCTGAAATCTGGAACGTGTTACTCATGTCTTTTGTGATATGAACAGATGGTTTTATTGCACGGATATAAAAAAGCGGAAGCGTAACGAGCCATTGACTAGAACTGATGCAACCGGTCATTGCATTTGAACTGCGGTATTCCTAAGAACAAAAGGAACGCTAGAGCAAATATGTATCGCGCTAACGCCCCCCGAGAGAATTTCAATCACACTTTTGTTTTTCCCACCTGGCTGTTTCCTTGAGCAGCTGAGTTTCATAACTCATCTTTCTGACAATGGATAGACGCTGTGCACACTGCGTTCAAAGACACACATTGTTGCTATTTCTAGACTAATATGTTTTCCGTGAAGGCAGATAATGCTAAATCAGCCATTTTCAAATCTGTTTGACAGCTGTCTCATACGCTTCTCGAAACATCTGAAACCATTCCAGGAAGTTAGATTTTTATCAACAGAGCTGTAAATCAGCTCCAATCAGACAAATATACCTTTGTGCTCCTTTGCCATTGTTTTAAATTGATTGCACACATGTGTCACCCCCCCTTCTAAAATAATGAGGTAATTATTGACTTAATGTTAATCTCTACTATGTACTCTCACATCAAAACAAACATAAGGCTCTTCTTTCATGGGAAAGGAAATCTACTCATGTATCAAAATTATAATAGACTTGTGGCTTCAACTGGTGGGTGGGACAGGAGAAGAGAAGAACCAAACACACCGGCGTTACTCGATAGCAAAATAAATAGACTTAACAACTTTTAAAATATAAAAATAAACAAAGGAAAAAACATTTTCAATATCTTTTGTTGTTGACATTAAAGATAAGGCATCAAGTGAAACTCAAAATGATACTTTGGCGCAAATTCATTTGGACACAAAGAAGGACATGTGTCGACCTAAAATAGCAACAGGATATTTAAATCAGTGTTATTTTAGTCCACCGTAAGAACAATCAGATTTTACAGAAAACTAAAACTGGAAGCTGTTGCTGCCAGAATAATTATTTAACAATACAGCAAAAATTTAGAAATATTTAAAAACCAAAATTTTACCTTTTAAAACTGTAATTAAATAAAAAAAACAGTAAATCTAACAGTTCTTTATTTTTTTTCTTCTTTTTTTTAATTAGTTTTAGTTTGAGGTATTTTAGTACTTCAAATAAATGAAATTAGATTTACCGATTTAACCATTAACAGGTTTTTTTACGTTAGCACTTTTAGTCTTTTACAGTTAAAATTAGAATTTTATTGTAATACTATAAAAGTTTATATATATTTTAAAAGTATTTTTTCTTGTGTTATTGACATTTTGATTAAATCATTTTTATTTATTAGTTTTAGTTTATTTAGTTTTATATTTTAGAACTTCACGTTAAACTATATGAAAATAAATAATACAATTATTTTTTAATTGAACTTTTATTTCCAGTAACTTAATATAATAAAACAGATAATGCATTACTTTTTTTTTTTTTTTTTTGGACCGTTTTAGCAATGTAAAGTTTAATTTCCTGTCATGTTGAATCCATCAGCCCGATCTAGATTAGTGAAGCTGACGAAATGCAGTTCGGGGCCTGCTGAAGAGTTTTGAGGCTGGCTGATTTTGACAGGATCTCTGTGAGGCACGAGGGCTCTCCTTCTATCAGCAGATGTTTAAATAATGGCCGGAGAGGCAAGCTTTTATTTACTACCTCCAGGTCTTCACTGTGGAGGCGCTTTTGGAGGTCTAACAGAAGGATAAGACGTGGCTCCAAGGGCTAGACTCCGCCCTCTTCGTCCCAATCTCCATCATCTCTCACATCTGTCACACTCCAACATGTCACATGCAATTAAGCGAACGGGTGGTTAACTCTTTCCCTGCTCCGTGCTGTCAGGAGCCAGAAACCGTAAGGCATTCAGGCACCGACGAAAAGAGCAGCGCTAATATCATCCTCGTCTGGTCACAGCATGACTGTCACATTTAGCACTGAACTGATTTTTTAATACTTCAATTGATTATCTGCATTTTGAAGCAACTCGAGAAATGCAGATTGTGAGCAGGTGAATTAACGTCATCTCATTAGTGACTGAAGGCATTCACATTTTTTTTTTTTTTTTTGCAATTGGATTCACACTGATAGGTTTAAATATTAATCAACAAGTTTGACAGCTTCTAAAATGTAAATAAATACATTTATAGATATAAAAATGTTTAAAAATCACTTACGGAATAGTGAATAAAAATATATATATGCATACAAAGGAGAAAAATAATAAAAAAGGAGACTTTAAATTTGACACAGTCAGTGTATTTGACTTAATTTTGCTTTAAATGTTAATTGGTTATTCACTGATAAATTAGCCCTCTCCCAGATCAAAATACTCCATGCGTTGAACTTAAAAGTGTTTTTCGGCAGAAGTTAATATTATCAGTGTATAATTTAACAAATGTATTAGATGATATACAAACAGTCTTTTGTGTAAAGCTTAACCATAACAAAAATCTTACTTAGACATGCACAATGGGGCATATGGCATAAGATTCACCACAAGGTTCACTGACAGTTTGTGGCACATATTTCCACATGTCACAGCGTGCAGCTGCCAGATACAGTGAGCTCCTCAGCTGCGGACTGTGTGATTGCAGCAGACAGGCCAGGATGTTCCAGTTTCGTGTGAACAATAAGGCCACGAAGGCCAGGTATGGAAATGTTTTTATCATTAACCATCCATCAGTCACATCCAGACAACAGAATGGGCCTAGGAAAATCAGCTGGAATTCTGCTCAGGCATCTGGGTACAAGAGCACCACTTCCTGTATTTAAATACAGTACGTCTCTTATATCAGGACATGCCAAGTCAAACCTCAAGTCATTATGACATTCTGGTTTCTAGATGTGGCTTGAGTTCCTCCTAAAACATACACATGGGTCAAAGACGAGACGTCACCATTTTTGTGTCTGCATTACATTCAATTTACAAAAGTACATATTTTTTATTTTAAATGATTAATTTATGGCCAAGCTCAGTTTTTGAAATTGGAGGACAGTTGATCGGCTGCAATATAAGCTCAAGTAGAAGTGTCGTCATTCATAGTAATGTTTTTTGTCTTTTTTTTTTTGAGTCATCCATTACACTGAATGAGAGTATCACTGTATAAATATAAATATCTTATTTATATTACAGATAAATAAGGAATATTTAGCATTGCTAAATAAGTGTTAATATTTTAACATATCAATATTTTAATGCATTTTTGTATTGTTTAGTTTGAGTTATTGATTAATTTGAAATGGCCAGGAACAGAGTGAGCTGCTAAGCATTGTAAAAAGCCAAAAAGCTAATGAAATAAATACAAACTCAGTAGTTTGGGTGGCACTCTTAAAGTCTGTCCACACAAAGAACATTAACTATTTAGTGTCCACACCGATGAATGATACAAGTTCAGCTGAGGCCATTGAGAGAATTCTACACCCAAAATATTCATCCTGAGAATGTCATTTATTAGCCTGGGTGCCAGCCCGAACCCCGCCCACAACATTTTTTGGACGGGAAGTTCGGTCTGGACTCGATCCATTGAGGTGTAATTATGCTCGACTCCCAGAAGGCCGAGCCAATCAAATTGCCAGGGCGGGCTTTAATCAATGATGGACAGGCTATCTGCGGTTACGTAACCACCTACGTCATCAAAGAGCACTTGAGCGCTCTTTCGTCGTCTTTCCATTTTTTAAAGTTAGTCAAGTCGCGTTGCAACCATGTAATAAAGTTGAGACAGGGCCGACAAATGCGATAATATTTATTTTCATTATTGTCGAGATCTAATCAGGGATCTTGTTCGTATATACATGCACCTTTTGTGTTTCTCTCAAAAATTTTATTCATGCTTGTAAGTACTCCGCGAATTCTTAAATTCCTTTTACAACAGCGACAAAGATCGTTTACACTCATTACTTTCCTACTTCTTCCAGTTCCAGCGTGCGTGCGTGCAGTTGTTGAACTCTGTTGACAACTATGCGTCGCTCAACATACGTCTCTTACTGCGTTGCTCTGATTGGTTGTAGGTCTATCCAATTGAGTGCAGAGGTTTTTTTTTTTACTGGTTCGGTTAAGACACGCCCCTTAATTCAAGTGCAATGGAGCAGTATCAGACTCACATTCTGCCTAGAATATGAGTATGACGAAGTCAGGCTAGTCATTTATGGTACAGTATGTTGACAAACAGAAAGTATTCATTAATATACCTGCAAGTAACTATTGCAGAGAGCCTCAGAACAACAGTAGAATAGAATGCTTACAGTATTTTCAAAATCTGCTTCTGATTCGGGAATATTATTAAAACTAATTTAACAATAGAGACTACTATTAAAACATTGCAATTATGGGTACAATGACAATATTATTTCCCTCTTTAGAGAAACAAACCATGGTTGTTCAGCATAAGTTATAAAACAGAGTAAACATTATATATATATATATATATATATATATATATATATATATATATATATATATATATATATATATATATAGCCCTAGATTTGGTACAGAAGTATCAAAGTTGATTTTTACATTTTTAAAAGAATGTACAGTATGGTTCTGGATTGTGCAAATTCTTAAGAGTTGTGTATGGAGTTGCTAGGGTGTTTTGTGGTTGCTAAGGTGAGTTCCTCCTAAAATGTACTGATTTAATTTTTGCGACCATTGGATTATTCACAAGATGAAACTAATAAGTCTAAATGGCTAAGTAGTCCTAAATATAAGCAATAACAGTAGTGAAGCTTGGCTGGCGTTCTCTGTTTTCCTTTTACATGGATGTCAACACAAGCTTGACTGATTCAAGCGCTTTCTTCCTCGTACCTGATCTCCAGCAGGACCTGGGTGACAAGACTGTCACCGACATGGTTATCCTTCACCACAGGCTGACGGAAGCATTATTTTGATGGGGATTGTTTGACTAATAAGCATTTTCACTGCACAAGCACAGGCTCCAGTCAATGTTGTCCTGGGCTTGTAAAAGACACCTTGTTCATGGGGAGCCAGGGGACAGCATTAACTAAAGTGACTCGTCTGTTAAATGCATTAGAGTTTTACTGGAGAAATCAGCCAACTCTTTATATATGTATATATATATGTATGAACCTGTGGGATTAACCTTACATTTGCATTATATATTGTAGGAAATACAGTATTTGGGCGCTTTCCACCATCACTGTTGCTTATACTGTTTAAATCCCTAATTATAAGAATGAAACTTTAATGCAACATTTGTGATGCATACATGAATCGTAGTAGTGCAACATGTTGAGAAGACGTGACCAACCAAAAAGCAACACCCCAACAACCTCCCAGAACAAACTAGCAACAATAGCAAGCAACCACACTAGAAAACATCTAAAACACTCTAGGAACTACATAGATACTGTATACTAGAAACCACCCAAAACACCTTGGCACCCACATAACAACTTGGTAATTTTCCTGGAATGTAAAATCTTGCTTATTTTCTTTATAAGAGTACACAGATGTCAAAAAGTTGTAAAAAGATGCACATTCATATTGATCGGATTTGCACTCATTTATTTTATGCATGAATGCCCAAACAAGTTATCTGGATTTCTTTCCATATTGCCGTACATGTTTCTAAAACACAGTATATTGGTCTCAAAATGGCACTATTGGTCATCTGCAGGCATGCTTCTCTGAGTCTCTGACAAATGCCTTTCAGGATTTCAGGAGTCAGTAATAGTGGGGTGCAGTAAGGGAGTGTGTCCATTCATGACTTATAAGACAGGGTTTTGTAAGGTGCAAAGCGCATGAGGGACATGGTCATTTGAGAAACATCTGTCAATCCTGCACACAATAAAAAGCACGGGCCCTTGAGAAGACAAGCGGTTAGCCCCATACATCATCCTCTCTGTGACTGCTAAGCTAAGAGACACATAATGTAGGCACCATTCTGGTGTCTACATATTTATCTGACAAAGGACTTGAGGAATACTGTGACTAAACATTATTGAAACAATCGGGGAATTGATATTGATTTGCTTAGCGTTGGAAATAAAAGTGTGCGGTTTGACTTCGGGGGCCCGACCGGGACGCACCGCAGGTAAATGAGTGCCGCTTCTCCCCTGACGCCGCAGGCAAAGGCGAGACAACAGCGCATTGCATCTCTCTAGCTCTCTAATTCTCTTCCTCCCGCCTTAATTGAGAATTTGAACAAACAAATTAATCATTGCAGCCCATAAAAATGACAGGATTCATGCAGTAGCATTCTTCATTCGCTCTAATCTGTTGTGTGTTGTTATTGCCCCCCCTTCGCCGAGGCCTTTCTTCAACCCCCACAGCAGGTTTTTATTTTATTTTTTGTGCTGAATTTGCAAGTTTAGCCCTTATGAAAATTACAAATAGTTGTCAAGGTTAACGAGTTAATATTCTCATTCAATATTTATTTTATGGGCACAAGAGAGCGTCTCCCTTCGCCGCGTCCCACCGCAGGAGGAGGATGGCTGTGTTAATCAAAATGACAAGGACAGTGTCCTTTTGATAATACCCTGAATCATCGAGAATAAAAAATGAACTTTATTAATCAGCAGTCCCTGATTAATTGTTATGAAGCGCAGCTCGTCCATTTCCCCCGCATTTCCGTAATTTCCACAGAAGCTTAACAATCTCCCTGATGATTTGAAGCCTTTCGGGGTGGAGTGGAACAAAGAATTGCTGCAATAAATAGTTGGAGACAGCTTTTTTTCTTCTTGGCGGAACCGGTGTTTAGTCAACACACACAAAATACAATTATATCCGGTGCTGGGCTTGTAATTCCATCATTTGAATATGAAAAAGAGGAGGAGGGGCGTTTTAATTGAGGGCATGGGGAGGTCAAGTTCAGATTTAATATAGATGTATGAATCTGGGCTTTATTTACACACTTTTAGATCATTACATGCTAATGTTTAGATTTTCAGCCATGAGGTACTTTATTAGAAGTTTTATGCAATGAGGTAAAACTCAGAATGTAGAGGTGGCACTATTGTCCATATACTTCAATATAAAACATCCCTTACTATAAGTATTAAACATTATACAAAATACACTTTACCGGATAGAAAATACAGTACATGCATTTTTTTTGTATACATTTTTGGGCCTCCAATTTCTTATTTAAAATATTTGTTTAAAAAAGAAATATATTTTTTATCTTATAATCAACAATGTAACATGACATAAACAAAGATTTTTTTGTGTGTGTGCTAAATAATGGTTACAATAATTGATTTAGCTGTTGTTTGTTCTTTTTCTTTACGTAATATGATCAAGTGTAATGCTTTTTATTGTGTTAATACAAAAAAAATCGACCTTCATTTATGCATTTATTCAATTTTCTATCACCATTTATTTAAAAATTAAATATATAATAAATGTGATAAGGCAAAAAAAAAAAAGTTAAAGCTGCAGTAGGTAACTTTTGTAAAAATATATTTTTTACATATTTACATATAAAAAAAAAAAAAAATAGAATGAAAATATATTTAAAAGCATGGCCATAAATATATTACTAAATTTTGACTATGTTTTTTAAGATTAAAAAATATGTAGAATACAAATATATAAAAATATATATATAAAAAATTCCATCATATGGGAAAATGTGAAAAAGGAAAATTCCTACAATATATTACAAAATGTACTTCAAGGGGCAGGAAAATACATTTAAATGCATTAAAAACATTCATCAATATGCATATTTTAAACATATACCTAAAAGGATGGACATTAAAAATGTCTGGAGAAATGTACAATCTTAGTAGTTTAATGCACATCTCTCTCATTTTCAGCCGCTCTGTCTAGCCCAGATGAGCTTTAGCCATAACAATGAGTGAACAAGGACTCCTGCCAGCTTTGATTTAAGACCACAGATTCATGTGATCTCTGAGTCTAGTTTAGGCCATCTTAAATGACAGCTGTGTAATATGTAGGGCAATTAATACTGCATATATTGAATGTTTATGATTAATATATTAAACCAAATGAAGTTTGCATAGCGCTGGGGCAAGGTTGAAGTTCTTATCTAATTTACATGAGTGTGTCAGACGTGCAGCTCATTTGCTCTCTGAAGTTCTGCTCATGAAACAGAATACAAAAACTGCAAAAAGTTTTATGTCTTCCAGGGCCCCTCACCCCTCAAGACTTATTCCAATGACAGGACAAAGCTAAAGCAAAACAGGGCCCAGGCTTAGGAATTTCTTCTGTTTTCTTTTCCTTTGTATTATATTTCTTTTTCACAAAGAAACCCGCTGTTCTTTAAAATTTATTTATCTGAAACCTATGAAGTAAAAAAAAAAAAAAAAGATAAACTTTTTGTACATACAAATATTAATTCTGTCACAAAGGCTTTTTCTTAGTAAGTTTGATATGGTTTGTGGTTTGTGTATGTTTGTGAACTATAATACATGCCAATATATTATATTTTATTATTGGCAAGAAAACATACATTTCTTAAATTATAATCAAAAAAAAAAAGAAAAAAAAAAAAAATATATATATATGGGAATGGGTAACAAAAAAAATTCTTGAGGTGCCATAGCAACCACCAAAACAAACAAAAACTCAGCACACCCTAGCAACCACATGGCTACACTCTAGCAAGTTGCAACCTCTCAGAACAGCTTAGCAACTGCACAGCAACCAACCACAACACAACATTTTTTACATTTCTTTCAGAAAATGTTGCAATCGAGTTCTATTTAAAACCTCACATCTACTCAGTGAATGAATTTTTTTCTCAAAGTCGTATAACCTCCAGATCTTCACGCAGGTATATAAACAAGTGAGCGGTGGGACAGACGTGTGAATATTTTACAGTAAGCCATCACTTCCAGTGGTCCTCAGTGGAGTGGGTGGTTCAGCGTGGCACGCCGTTAATTGTGGAGGTGTTTTATCCATCAGTGTGAATTATTCAAGGGGATCGTTAATAGCTATCCCAGATCCAGGAGGCTCCAGGAAGGAAGACAAAGCCATCATTACCTCGCCTCTGATCAGAGCCTGCCTCAGCCTTCCTCCGTCTCCTGGGCCTCCCGCGTCGCCGCCGAAACCAGGAAACTAACAAACTGCCAACCAGGAAGTCGTAAATCCAGACTGAAGGTAAGACAGCTGGCAAGTAAAAACCTGCGTAGGCTTTTAACAGGAAGAGCCGGGTAAGTTATGATTAGCAGTGTCTGCCTCGCCTAACTCATCATGTTCCTGTCAAGATGTTTATCAGAATTCACTCAAATTTCACCATCACTTGTGACTCCATTAAAACCTAGTGAGTCACCTACATAGTGTGCATTCTAAGGTGTAAGTCAAATTTAAAAAGATGGTGATCCCATAATGCATTGCAAGCACAGTGCATAATTAAAAAATAAATAAACAAACAATTAACTGCACTGTAAATAAAATAAATATAAAATATATTTTTACAAGTATTCTTCAGATGGAATTTTAAAAAATCTGCCAATTTTGTGCATATATATATAAAACGTATACCTCTAGAAAAGCGCTATATAAATGTAACAAATTATTATTATTATTATTATTATTATATATAATGCATGTAGTTTTCTTGTAAATGTGTATTAAATAGCGTACATTTACTGAATAAGTATAATGGAACATATTCTAGAAATGAAGTATCTTGATTATAACTTCAGCTTGTACAAATACTATTTTATGATTAATGACTGCTCCTCACATCTCTATTATATGGCATGCCAGCTAAAGCTGAAGTGATTGCAACACACACTCAAGGACCTCATGTAGCACAGAGTTCACAGCGGAACACAAACACTGATAAACAGAAGTCCTTCATAATGGTTTTACTGTACTCACTGTGTCCTCCCACGACTAAAAGCTTTCAGCAGGAGACCAGATGCACTGCAGCCTGCCAAAAACCTGCTCTTGATTTGATCATTTCACTCTCTTTAAAGTTTTCAGACTTGGACGTCTTAAGCCAAGTATTTTCAGAAGAGGTTTCAAAATTCAAGATTATCATCGACTGAGGATCATTCATAGGCGAGTAACCATGAAAACAACAGCTTTCACAATAATCGTTAAATTAAAGGCCTTCATGTGAATTGCAATAAATTACGTTTTTGAAAGAAAATAATACTTTTATTAATCAAAGCTGCATTAAATCGATCAGTGTCAGTAAAACTGTTTATTATGTTACAAAAGATTTCTATTTCAAATAAATGCTGTTCTTTAAAAATTTATATTCATTAAAGATACACGGCAGGAAATGCATCATGGTTTACACTAGAATATTAAACAACACTGAATATTAAACCAAAATTGACAATGATAAAAATTATTTAGTTATTTTTTTTAGCAGCAAATCAGTGTATTAGAATGATTTCTGATGGATCATGTGACAAAAATTTACATTTTGAATAAATTACATTTGTTGAATGCATTTAAATTATATTAAATTGCAGTAATATTTCATAACAATTCTTTAATGTATTTTTGATCAAATAAGGGCAGCTTAATATTATTGACCCAAAACGTTTGATTATATGTGTGTGTTTGTGTTTGTCAGCACATAAATTATCATTAAATTATTCCATTCATCAAAATTATATTTGGTAAATAACACTAAAGTCCATCTTTCTGTTCATTTCTGCCTAATTCGTAACCTTCATTGTACTCATCACAAAGGTCCATCAACCGTCTACAGACCTCTGCGATCAATCAAAGTACACATGGACCACACTCGCTAAAATAGGTCAACCATTTCTCCCAGGATTTTCTTAACATATGCTCTGCGCTACAGTTTCATATCCATCTTAACAATGAGAAGTGCTTTCAAAGCATGATCTATGAGACGCGGGAACAAAAGCTCTTCGACAATGACAAGACCCAAGTGCATGAGCCAGTCGCCTTCTTTTCAAGTAATTCCAGCCATGGCTATTCAGAGCTCGCCCTGTGGCAAGACACCACTACAGTCTCCAGAAATAGCCGTAGCTCATCTTTCACAAGGACTCAGGTTGTCTTATCAGGACTTGGGGTGGGGGGGTGTTGCTCATTTGAATTTCTGTCCCTTTGATGAGCTGAACGATTATGACGTGGAGTTAATATTGAAGTTTTGAGAATGCTGTGTGTTGTATCCCTGCAGGGCCTCCGGCATGCATAAGGAACACGAAACGTGTCACCCAACATCTTATCACACGAGTCGGCCTGTCAGGAATGGCCGACATTTGCACTTTAGCATTTCCCGCCGCTGTCTCTGACAAAGAGATAATGAACAACTTTCGCCAAAACCTTCTTACAAATGTACGTTTTGAAAAAACGCTAATGATTCGAAACAATTTTGTCAAAAATAAATGTTAATCACACTTTATGCTATATTATCACCAGAAGTGGAACTGATTGGACTTATGGGCCGAGTCAGAAAATAACTTTCTTTAGCATCGATGCATCTCGCGCAGATGTTGTTAATAAACAGCAGCAGTGGCAAACGGCCGTCGCTTCTTCTGCTGAAAACTGATTTAGCAGTTGCTGTCGGTGACCACCTTAACAGATTGCAGGGGGGATTTTGAGAGGGTCTGGGTGCTCTTGGCAGCATCCTCGCTTTAATGTTACCCACAAATCACTGCGGCTTCTTGAGCATGCCTGTCCTGGACAACATGGGGACGATAAATCTGAGCAAATTAAGCATGACCTCAAATCCTGCATAATGAAATCCCAGTTTAAAAGCCATTTTAAGGCATTCTCTCAGCATCTTCAGAATTACTGATCACTTGTGTATTCATTTCCCAAATCTATTTAACAGCTCTGTCAACATTCTTTGTCTTGTAATACATTTTTACTGTTTATTTAACCCTCTTGTGCTGTGCTGGAAATCCTTTACCTGATTTGGTGTTCCCGGTGAAAATGACTGAAACTCTTATTGTGCTATATTATCACCAAATCTAGGATTCAGTATTTTTGTCAGCCTGTTTTTTTTTTTTTTCAATTAGCACGGGTTTCTTAGCATTTCTTGATCATAGGCCTGAGCGTATGAGCCTCAGTGTTTTTTAAATAAATAAATAAATAAAAAAACATTTTTCAATGATATTTTTGGCAAAGTTCACTTAAAAACTGAGGTGCATGAAATTAAATCTAACTAGCCACAACACAACATATACGAATGATTTCTGAAGGATCATGTGACACTGAAGACTGGAGTAATGATGCTGAAAATTCAGCTTTAATCACAGGAATAAATGACATTTTAAAATATATTCAAAAAGAAAACAGTAATTTTAAATTGCAACAATACTTCACAATATTACTGTATTTTTAATCAAATAAATGCAGACTTGGTGAGTATGAAAGAAAATCTTACAGATCCTACGCTTTTGAACAGTAGTTTGTAGATACCAAAACAGATTCATTGTTTTAGCTACTATTTAGTTTGTAAAGTGCATTTAACCACTTTTTTTTTTTTTTAAGTAGTTTGACTATTAATAAACCACACTACATGTTATATTACTATTATATAATGAATAATGAATTCTGTTGACTAGAATTTTAACCACAAATACATCAACTGATAGTGACCTATGTTCAATTTTGTCTATGATTTTGGCCACTGATAGAGATCAGCTCACCGTCAGAATCCTGATGGGCCTGTTTTGTTCCATTTGAAAGATTTTGTTATTTTTTTTCCATGCGATATGTTGCCAATGAGACCGCAACAAGAGAATTCAATGACCCATAATAGATGCCATTTGCGTGGCCTCCTGTCTAATTGTTCTCCAATGGTTATGATAAAATTAGCAGGCCGCACTGATTGCCTGCTTGCCATTTTCAAATGAATAGGAACATCATTTTGTGTGGCATCATATATGCCATCCCAGTCTGACTTCTATCTCGTTTAAAAATAAAACACACCTGAAACACTCTGATTTTCCATCACGAGAAGAAGGCATTTTTATAAATTGCTGATAAAAGCGCGGCAGTCGTCTCTTTCTGACATATTTGTTCTTTAACAACAAATCACAGGCTCCTGAAGCCTGGCACCTGAATAAGGAACAATGGAGAGATGAGGTTGAGATTGTCTTCATTAGATGCATTAATATTCATGGAAAGTAGAAAATCTGACACCAGAGAGGACTTGGTAACCTTTTCTCGTATTAGATTTTTTTTCCCTTCCTATTCCTTAACACAATTAAAGTCCGGCAATGACTTAATTAATGCTGCTTTCTGTCAGGCGCTTTAAAGAACTGTCAATTTGGCCCTGGTCCGCCTGTCAGAGAGACAGAAAGACAGTCATCCGACTCTGCCGCGAGACAGCCGGAATCACAGTGCTGGAGAAAGTCAAATTCCCAGACACCTTGCCAAATTGATTCTTTTAAGGGTTTTCTCACAGATTATCCTTTTTATCCTCCCTCTCTTTCCTCTGTCAGCGATTTGTAGGATGAATCTAAATCCTGTGTAGTTTTTCTTTGCGCCTATATAAATGTCTGTCTCGGGCTGCTATTCGCTTCCTTTGTTTTCCTTGGAATCTGGGCGAAGGGTCATCCTTTCGATCCTTCAGCTGCCAAAGTCTTATTTTGGCACATCTCCGACATCTTATTTTGATCTGTCTAAAAAAAAACACACTACAATAAAATAAAGTTGTGTGTGCTTACTAGGGATTGTGCTTGTGTGTACCTGATGGAAAACATAGACAAAATAATTATAATAATTTAGATTTTTTAAATAAATATGGAACAGAAAATATATGGCTATGCAATTGATTGTGACAAATAAAATATTCATAAATAATCTGAATGTTTATAGTCATTTAAATTTCTGAACACCTTTATGTTTGAAAGAAACCACTCATCACAGAAATTATGATATTACAAATGTCACATTTAGTATCACCATTGTTTTCTGAGGTAAAATAAATTAATGCTTGTTCTTTTCTCATAAGACGAACATAGATACCATTTTAAAGCACAATAGATTCATTTGTAAGCTAAAAAGCATTTAATATAATTTATATGTTAACATCGATCCACCCATCATGTGCATATCCGTTTATTCAAAGAAATGACTTTGTGATATTTTTTCTCCTTCTTTCTTTTCATGTATAACTCAATCATTACTCTTGACAATGTCTTTGAACAAGAGTGTGATTAAAATGAAGTTAAAGCGTTTAAACTCCACACGACAGGCGAGATTGTGAGCGTCTCTGTAGACGGTGAGAATAAAAACATCACAGACTTACACACCCGTTTCCCTGAGAGCTGCCCTGTCGTGACGCGGAGCTGCAAGCTGTCCAAACAAGATGACAGCTGAAATGGCTTCTGCTAATGACTGATTTTTCTCCAGCATGCATCGTTTTGATCAAAAATAACTTGGGCTCGTCAAGTGGCACCGGCCAGAATTGTTGTAATGGCTCCAGAGACGCGGAGAGCTTCTGGAGAACAAGAAATTGTAGATGTGATGGCAGTGTAGCAACACACTTTTGATGATTTCCAGACAATGCTTGGGAGACATGCTAGGTATTTATGCGACAATGAGGCCAGTGTTTGTAGTTAGTGGCGCTTGCAATGCAGCATCACTAGTACTATTACTCACATTTAAGGTGAACAACCACTAAGTTTATTACTAAACTTTGGTATTAAACCATGCCTAGCAACCACATAGATGCTCATTAAAACTATCAAAATATGTATGTTTACCACATATTCTCACTAGGGTTGTTAAGCGTACCAACTTCAATACTGAAAGTTAAAAAATGTGATGACACCAGCATTTCCAACTGGCATTTTGAGCACTGTTATGCAGATTATTAAACATTGGCCATTATGTCCTCGTGCTCAACAGATATGATTGTCTGTGATTGGCTACAATGATCATCGCTTCACGCTCTTAACTGAGCGCTTACACAGATACACATGGGAGCATTTGAAAGCCGCATGTATCAGCGGATCAATCTATGAGAAGATATATTAATGATCTGCTGACGGATACAAAATGGGAATAAAATACATATACACAAACTGTAAGTATTTAATGTAAGTGTATATTCCTGAATAAAATCTAAATATGAAATATAAATGCATTAATGTTTGCACATGGAATTAGTTTTGGTGACAAAACCTTCCAGTACAGAGAGATAACACAGAGATAATAAAAAAAAATAAAGATATGTGAATTAAATACACATATGAATATACATAAATAAACAAAAATAGTATGAACAACTATTGATGTAATGGTATTGCATATAGTTTTATTGTACAATGGGGAGAGCATTTAACGGGGTCATATGATGTTGCCAAAAAGAACATAATTTTGTGTATTTGGTGTAATACAATTTGTTTATGCAGTACACAAAATGTACATTATTGTTTCTCCTGAATGCCACGCCTTTGTAAAAACACGTAGATTTTTACAAAGGCATGGCATTCAGGTGATGCCATACTGTGATGCCATGTCCCGGCGCAACGAGACAAAACCAATAAAACCTATTCACGAGTTCACGCTTACATATAATTAGCGGAGGTATGGTATGCGTATTTGGCGTGCTGTCTGGGGAATGGCCCGAACCTAGAGTACCCCCGCTTCCCCATCTAATTATAAAGTGAACTCGAAGTGAGGAGATGGGGTGGTGGAGGGATGCTGATTAACCGTCAATGGATAGATGTAAGTCAGCGATATTTATACTGTGGGATTGATTACTAGATTTTGGTCCACCTGTGTTGATTAGGCTAAGTATCTGACGTGCTCCTCCCGATCATTGTTAACGAGAACATCATTTTTAAACAAGTTTTTTTTTGTTTTGTTTTTTGCATCCAGTGGGGACATAATTACTGATTATAAAGACATATACTGTCTTTTTACGCGTTGCGTAAAAACGTGTCTGCATTTGTGATAGGAGAAATGACAAACAACAAGCGCTACTCTAAACTGCTCAAAACTCGCGTTTGAATAGTCACAGGCTGTGAGTCAGAAGCCCCAGACTGTCCTTGCAAAGTTGGAACTGCCCAACTTTATAGAACAACAAAACACACAGCATCTCCACAACACGGCTGCAGCGGCAACAATGAGAATAAAAGTTACGCTTATTTCTTTCTGTGAACATTTGGGCGGCATTATGCAAAACTTCCCACATCATGACATAGACATGTGGGGGCATGTTAGAATGAGCCATTTTAGGAGGGCATGGTTGACTCTTAACTTTTATGAATGTGACCGGTTAAATTATATTAATTTGAGTTTATTTGGTGTTATTTTAATGGTGTATTTCTAAGGCGAAGACACGGCCACTGTTGTGGAGCTGAGCCTCGACACTGAGCACACCTGTGCCACGCAATTGTTGTGGCGTGTTAGTGGCTTTATAAAAAGCATATTCAAGTGGGCCGCTTTGATTCTTCTCCTGTGTTGTGCAGGCAGAAAAGGTCTTGTTGGTTTATATTTTCTTGTTGATTTCCCCTTGTGAGTCGCTTGCTTTATTTATATTTTGCTGTGTATAGTTTGTATATTTTGTATATTTACCGTGCATAAGTCGCGATTATAAACCGGTGTGGCAATTCCTGTGGCAGGTTGAACTTCCTCAGCTGGCAAAGTAAGTACAATATTTGCTGGGCCTTTTTAACAATGGAGTCAATATGATTGTCCCACTTCAAGTCCATCATGAGATGGAGCTGCCCAAGAATTTGAATGACTCTACTGTAGACTCTACTCTCTGCTGTCCATGATGGTGAGTGGGGTGAGTGCAGGGGGGTTTCTTCTGAAGTCCACTATCAGCTCCACATTTTTGAGCATGTTCGGCTCCAGGTGGTTAAGACTGCACCAGACAGCCAGCTGTGTTACCTCTTGCTTGTATGCAAACTAGTCACTGTCCTGGATAAGGCATATGACTGTAGTGTCGTCCATAAACTTTAGGAGCTTGATAGGTGCAGAGGGATAAGAGCAGTGTGGAGAGAACACAGCCCTGCAAAACATTTGAGTTTCCCCAGTCTCACTAGCTATTGCCTCCCTGTCAGAAAGCTGGTGATCCACTGACAGACAGAGCTAGGAACAGAGAGTTGGGTTAGTTTAGGGGCCGTTCACATATCGCGTCTTTTGCACGCTCAAATTCATTATTTCCAATGTAGGCACACGGTATGCGCGCTCATAATGGAAGCGACGCGGTCGCGACGCACCGCATCGAGTTAAAAACATTTCAACTTTTCAGAATGACGCAAGCGCACCGTGGGTCATATGACAAGAACTAACCAATCAGCTTCATCCTTTCCCGTAACAACGTTGAAAGCTCAGCTAAGATGAAGGAACCGCTGTTCATAGTTGTATATATGGATTGCCATTTTGAAATAAATTTAGTAGCAGAGCTACTATAAATGCAGTGGTGAAGTTAGGTTTGGCCATCCAAAACACAACTGCTGCTTCTGTCTCTATTATTTGACAAAAACTACTGTTATATTGGGCTTGTGCACATGCCCTTCAATTGCATGCACAAATGTGGCGACTTTATTTATGGGGGAAGTCATGGCCTAGTGGTTAGAGAGTTTGACTCCTAAGCCTAAGGTTGTTTGTTTGAGTCTTGGGTTGGCAGTACTGTGACTGAGGTGGGGCACTGAACCCCCAACTGCTCCATGGGTGCCCCAGCATAAAGGGATGCCCACTGGGGTGTGTGTGTGTGTGTGTTAGTGTTATATATATATATATATATATATATATATATATATATATATATATATATATATATATATCCAAGTAAAATTTATTTTATTACATCATTTCTTCCTTTAATTTTATTTTAAGCGTCTCCTGAACAAGATACTGACCGGTTTCGATTCAACCATCTACATCAGTTATATTTAAACTGAATATAATCATTAGATGGTATTTACAGTAAAATTAAAGCATTTTTCTCTGCATTTGCAGCACAACGGCAGAGTTGCAGATTGAATCAGAGTGCTCCATCACATCTATCATATAATGTGTGAAGTCAGTGAATTAAACCATTCACTGTGTATTAATGAGCTAGTATCCCCCCGCATGCAGAACAAGGTGTAATGTTCCTGTCAGCCGACCGGCATGGAAGAACAAGATTGAAACAACCAAAGCACTGCTTTCACCACTGAATACAAAACAATAGAGGCCTCTCACAGTAATCACATCTTTGTATGAAAGGAGCCGACTAATTGGAATTATACTAGTACAGAGAGTGAGCTCATTAAAACCTGGAGCACCACCTCATGATAAACAGTCACTTTAAGGGGCCGGCACTAATGTGGTGAGGCAAAGGATCTATTTCTCTCTTCTCAATGAACACATCTTCTGTCTAAGCTCTCTCATTGGTGCATTTGGGAGCAGAGGCCTCTTAATTGCCATCGGAAATTACAATAAGCTTATTGCAATGTGCAAATCAGAGGGGACAATTAGAAATATTGCTTTAAATGAACCATATTCTGAAGCATTGTCCACCCTCTCTGACTCTTACAAATAGTAACAGCTAAATCAACAACCCATATTCAGACAAAAAAAAAAAAATTCTTCCTCAGTATTCTTGTTGCGTTTTATTTATTTAATTAAAAGTGAAATCAATTTATTTTTCCACATTGGCAGACATTTTTCTTATTTTGAGCAACTTTTTATTTATTTATGAATTTTAATAGCCTGAATGCACTGTAAGTCACTTTGTATAAAAGCATCTGCTAAATGTATGTAATTTTGGTGAGGTAATTTTGCTTTATATATATATATTATTTTTTAATTATTTCCCTGTGCAGATGGTGATGTTTACAGTCAAGCTCAAAAACACAATAACATAAACCACTGTCATGATGCAACCAAATGTTACTGGCATCACTGCAGTTAGAATAAAAATATCACTGAAACATTTTTGGTCTGCAAACTATAATACGACATCAGAAATATAGTGCTGAAGTCGTATGGACCACTTTTATTGTTTTCTTCTTTTTTTAATGCTTATTTTCGCAGTAAAACTCAACGTCTGCTCTCATTTTATTTAAGAAAGCAGCTTAAAAATTAACAAAAGGAAGAATATCATACAGTAAATATTCATTTTTTAATTACAAATCATATTAACAGACTATAATGTACATGTAAGACCTCTATAGGATACCAAACAGCCAATGCAAACCACTACAACCCATTTTCTGAGCGAAAAACACAGAAAACTGCAGTTGTTACCTGGGTTTGGAGAGAATTGTGGATGCACCTCTTTCCCACTGATAAATCCCATTTAAACTGTGGTCATTAAACAGGCGCAACGACAGTAAAGAAGTCACATTGTGTTTGTCTCTCTTATGCAATGATTCCATCATGATTACTGTAGTCGCTAATGAGCCCCTGTGTACAATATGAAGATTGACATTGGCCAGAGCACTGAGTGAAATTCATATTTCCTAAGAGCGGCTGAAATGATTCCTTCCCTAACAACATCTATTTAGAGCACAGGTAGTTAAGGCAGAGCTCCCGTATAATGGGCTATTTCATTGTTACATTATTTTAAATATGTCAAACCATGAGGCCATTTGAAAGGTACGTCAATTACAGTGCTGCATTGGACATCTCAGGTGTCAAAACAATGTGACGAGACCCGCCATCTTGTCCCTGTTGCCTTGCACCATTATAAGCAGGCCATGATGACATCCGGACAGTGGAGTGACAGTTCGGAGAGCAATTGACTCATTCCGCTCATTGTTAAATTGATCTGGCCTAAAAATAACCCTTCATCCCTTCTCCTTTCCATCACACTTCATTACACCGCACGGGGAAAGAATCCTCTGTGCTATTTTGCCTGTGTTCAAATCTCTTTTATACCGTCTCGTGTTTAAAGACTGCCCATAAATCCCATATCAGATCTTAATGACCGTAGCCGGCCGTCCGGTAATATGTCATTGTTCACAGACGATCACTCGGGAGAGAATAGACCTTGCCAGTCTTGGTAATTGCACACACAGAGAGATTTATATGACCATTATGCTCTCCCTTGAGAAATAATTCCAACACTGAATAAAGTGCGAAATCTACCGGTTACACGTTCCCAAACTTTTACTGGGCCTTACCTAATGAATTTCTGTGTGCTTCGATGGCCCGTTTCTCTATCGACGGGGCGCCGATGCTCGATATAGAACCATTGTGTCAGTTTCGACAGCAGAAAAGGCCGGAAAGTGGCTCCCAAAACCTGCTGGTCTTCAAAGAGGAATCACTAACATCACGACAAAGATAACACTGCAGGCTTGTGAGACTGATGCAGAAACAAACAGATCTGCAATACCAAATAACCCTTTAAACGGTCTATACAGGAAGTGCATCTCTAGATATTTTGTTTAGGTACTTGATGCGTTGATTATATCTTTTAAAGTTTGCATTAAAAGCAGCCTGTGATTGCATAAATACACTGAATTAATCTGAGTGATAACATAAATGTTTAAAAAAAATGGAAACACAGACTTGTATGCAGTAGTGTAAATTAAGTATGATCAAGATACTATAAGATATCTCTCTCTGTCTCTCTCTGTCTCTCTCTCTCTCTCTCTCTCTCTCTCTCTCTCTCTATATATATTAGTGCTGCAACGTCACACTGTTTGTTTACATCTCACGTAATGGCATACTGGGAATGGAGAAAGTTGCATTCTATCACAAAAACAGACACCACTGTTATCAAAAGTATGGGAATGCTTTAAACAGAGGACAAATAAAATGGCCCTTTGTTCCCATTGCAAAACCGATATGGTGTACCAGGCAGCACAACTGCGATGCGCGAGCACCTCTGAGGAAAACATCTTGGCGCTCTCCTGTGTTACGGTTTAACTGGTTACCGTGTGATCTGGTGACCAACGTCCTGGTACAGGTCTGATATTCTTGCATTCGCGGCATTCTCAAAAGTTGAGATGTTTTTAACTCGATGCGGTGCGGACACGCCTGGAAAAAACGAGCGCGTCGCGACCGAGTCACCTTTATGAGCGCGCTCATTGCGCACCTACATTGGAAATAACGAACTTGAGCACGCAAAAGACGTGATATGTAAACGGTCCCTTAAAAGACAGCGCGCCACGAGACAACAGTCACAAACCACCGGGCTACCCCGAATCAGCTCCAGATCTCTTGAAACCAAGCTAAACCATAGCAGAACCCTGACTACATTTTATGGTTTGTGATGCTAAAGAACATTTCATGACGTCTCAGACAACTGTAAATTTATGGCTACTGTGGTTTAATTATAAATGCTATCATAAGCTCATATTTAGTATAATTTTCTTTGCCTCTTTATTATTTTATACTGTAAAAACTTTAACCACGTAGGTTGAAAATGATTAAAGGTTGAAATATTATATTAGAAGTTGTACTTATATAGCTTTTGTAAAGTTATCCAAAGGATTCATTAGCTAATTAAAAAAGAACATTAGATTAATTATTTATTGTAATAAAAATAATCGTTAGATTAGTCGACTAATCGAAAAAATAATCATTAGATTAGTCAACAGAAAAAATAATCCTTAGTTGAGGCTCTACTATATATATATATATAGTAGCAGGCACAAACTTCAACATGAGAAAGGGGTATGTATGAACCAGACTGTATCAAAATCTTTACAGGGTCATTTGTTAACTGTGCTAGAGGTTAGAGATTGCCCCTAGAGGAAAAACCTGACGGACAGACATGCTGTAGAAAAAAGGGCGCATGAAATTGTAGAGTTGTTTGTTAGAGGTGATTTACTGTGAAACCTGAGTATTAGAGAACTGATATCCTCATGGAGGGAAGTAGTATTGAGTAACATTTGTCTGTTCTTTGATCAATCTGTGTGTTGGAGTCAAACTCAAAGGCTGTCGAGCGCACCCTGGGCTCACCGGGTTTTTTGATACTTTCCTCAGGCAAACAGATAAGATGATTGAAAGCGGTGCACGCCGGATCTCCCCGAGTGTGCACTGTGTAGATTTTGTTGTTCAAGCTCCCTGCGTTCTCCCCGGGGAGCCGGCAGGTGCAGGCTGACGCAGGTTTGATCACCTTGGGTGCACGTGAGACTTGGCCAGACCACTGCGACCGAAAGAGACGTGTGTTTGACAAGCTAATGAACTGTCTCCCAGGGTTATGCATTCGGAGAGGTTATTATTGAGAGAGGACATGACAGTCCATCGGAGGTGCTAATAATCACTCCAAGACAAAAACAAGTGGACGAGACTAATGTGCTTTACTGCACAGGTGATAAAAGTTTTAACAGTTTGTCTATGCAGGAGCACATTGAACAATTTGTCTTACATCACACCAGAATGTCAACACATTTATTAACTTAAGAATCGAGATAAAGAATATCCAATCATAATGTACTGATATAAGTGGACTCGAAGCAAAGTTTAGTAGTACACACTTCAGAAAAACAGATAGACAAAATCATAGTATAAAAGAAAGACAGAACAACAATGTTAGATAGAACAATGATAGATAGAGTGATAGTATGATAAATAGATAGATAGTACTGTACGATAGATAGATGGATGGATGATGGATTGGTGGGTAGGCAGGCAGGTAGGTAGGTAGGTAGGTAGGTAGGTAGATAGATAGATAGATAGATAGATAGATAGATAGATAGATAGATAGATAGATAGATAGATAGATAGATGACAGAAAGAACAACAGACAGAACAATAGATAGAATAATAGATATCGATAGAATGACAGGATCATAGAAAGAAAAAAGAAAGACAGAAAGAAAGAAAGATATAGGTGGATAGATAAAGTGTATGTTTGGATAGAGATTGATCATCATATTGGCTCAAACTGCTCCTCTCGTCTCCTCTCCTCTCCTCTCCTGTTCTCTCCTCTCTTCTCCTGTTCTCTCCTCTCTTCTCCTCTCCTCTCCTGTTCTCTCCTCTCCTCTCCTGTTCTCTCCTCTCTTCTCCTCTCCTCTCCTCTCCTGTTCTCTCCTCTCTTCTCCTCTCCTCTCCCCTTCTCTCCTCTCCTCTTCTGTTCTCTTCTCTTCTTTTCTCTTCTCTTCTCTCCTCTTCTCTCCTATTCTCTTCTCTTCTTACCTTTCCTCTCCTCTCATCTCCTCTCCTCTCCTCTCCTCTTCTCTTCTCTCCTCTCCTCTTCTGTTCTCTTCTCTTCTTTTCTCTTCTCTTCTCTCCTCTTCTCTCCTATTCTCTTCTCTTCTCTTCTTACCTTTCCTCTCCTCTCCTCTCCTCTCCTCTCATCTCCTCTCCTCTCCTCTCCTCTCCTCTCCTCTTCTCTTCTCTTCTCTTCTCTTCTCTTCTCTTCTCTCCTCTCCTCTTCTGTTCTCTTCTCTTCTTTTCTCTTCTCTTCTCTCCTCTTCTCTCCTCTTCTTACCTTTCCTCTTCTCTTCTCTCCTCTCCTATTCTCTTCTCTCCTCTCCTCTCCTCTCCTCTACTTTCCTCTCCTCTTCTTTCCTTTCCTCTCCTCTACTTTCCTTTCCTCTCCTCTCCTCTACTTTCCTCTCCTCTTCTTTCCTTTCCTCTCCTCTCCTCTACTTTCCTCTCCTCTCCTCTACTTTCCTTTACTTTCCTCTACTTTCCTCTCCGCCCCTTTCCTCTCCTCTCCTCTCCTCTCCTCTCCTCTCCTCTCCTCTCCTCTTCTTTCCTTTCCTTTCCTTTCCTTTCCTTTCCTCTCCTCTCCTCTCCTCTCCTCTACTTTCCTTTACTTTCCTCTACTTTCCTCTCCTCTCCTCTCCTCTCCTCTCCTCTCCTCTCCTCTCGTCTCCTCTCGTCTCCTCTCCTCTCCTCTCCTCTTCTTTCCTTTCCTTTCCTTTCCTCTCCTCTCCTCTCCTTTCATTTCCTTTCCTTTCCTTTCCTCTCCTCTCCTCTCCTCTCCTCTCCTCTCCTCTTCTTTCCTTTCCTTTCCTTTCCTTTCCTTTCCTTTCCTTTCCTTTCCTTTCCTCTCCTCTCCTCTCCTTTCATTTCCTTTCCTTTCCTTTCCTCTCCTCTCCTCTCCTCTCCTCTTCTTTCCTTTCCTTTCCTTTCCTTTCCTTTCCTTTCCTTTCCTTTCCTCTCCTCTCCTCTCCTCTCCTCTCCTCTCCTTTCCTGTTCTCTCCTCACCTCTCATCTCCTCTCTTCTCCTCTCCTGTTCTCTCCTCACCTCTCATCTCCTCTCGTCTCGTCTCCTCTCCTCTCCTCTCCTGTTCTCTCCACACCTCTCATCTCCTCTCTTCTCCTCTCCTCTCCTCTCCTCTCCTGTTCTCTCCTCACCTCTCATCTCCTCTCTTCTCCTCTCCTCTCCTCTCTTCTCCTCTCCTGTTCTCTCCTCACCTCTCATCTCCTCTCCTCTCTTCTCCTCTCCTCTCCTCTCCTCTCCTGTTCTCTCCTCACCTCTCATCTCCTCTCCTCTCCTCTCCTCTCCTGTTCTCTCCTCACCTCTCTTCTCCTCTCCTCTCCTCTCCTCTCCTGTTCTCTCCTCACCTCTCATCTCCTCTCTTCTCCTCTCCTCTCCTCTCCTCTCCTGTTCTCTCCTCACCTCTCATCTCCTCTCTTCTCCTCTCCTCTCCTCTCCTGTTCTCTCCTCACCTCTCATCTCTTCTCTTCTTCTCTACTCTCCTCTCCTCTCCTCTCCTCTTCCTCCTCCTCTTCCTCTCCACCTGACACTGTCCCGGACTCGAGGGGCTCACTCAGCAGTGACAGCCCCAGTCAGATCAAATCCAGTTATATTAGATCTGTCTTGCCGGGCCAGCGCTCCACTGCAAAAACATGTTTTGTTCTCTTTAACCTATTCCACCGGGGACACAAACCAACAGTGACACTGTCATTTGCGAGCGATGCAGTAAGACTCCCTTGTGGTCCAAATGTCAGATTTTACTGTGCAGTACTAGTTATCCACCCTAAATATAGCTCTTCGTGTATCAAGGGCTGTCGCAGGAAATTCACGGTTTCACATACGTGGCCTTTAGTGGAGCCTCTGACACTGTCACAAACCTTAAGATGTTGTAGAGATGGGCTTGATTGTATATTTTTAACTATTTCTATAAACTCAACGTTCTGATTCAGAAGAATCTCAAAACCTCACCTGATCACTGCTTTTACTGGTTACTTTATTAATAAATAACAATTCTATAAAACTGACCCTTGGTCATATTATGTAAAAATAAACCATAGAGAAAATATATTTGTCTCTGTAAATTGTCTCTGCATTATTATTATTATTCAATTTATTATTATTATTATTAGTAGTAGTAGTAGTATTGATGTTGTTACATAATTAAATATTATTATTATTAATATTATTATTATTATATAGCAATTATTATTATCATTATTATTATACTATTACTATAACTACTGCTACTAATAATTATTATTATTATTAATAGCGCTTCCAAAAGCTCGTCTTTTTCTGGAGAGATTCATAAAGCTGTATCTTTCTTTTATAAATATGATAAAACTAAAGACTTGTTGGAGATTTGAAGGATGCTGTAGGTACTCAAGATTAACAAGAGATTGGGAGAAACTGTGTGTATACGACCCCTTTAAATTCTTTCAGTGGATAATAATTGTATAATCAAGTTTATTCAAATACGAGCAGATCTAAAAGAACATTTCTAACATCGATGTGAACTTTTTAAACCTCAACCTCTGACTGGATCACAAAACTCTAGTCTTTTAACTCTCTATTGTTGATCTCTGTGTCAATTTGCTGCAATTTGAATCATGAAACAGAAGCTGATCATCAGTCCAGCTGGAGAGAGAGAGAGAACACAGTGTTGGCCGAGAGAGTTGAATGGCCCTGATGTGTGCTGCTGATGGTATATCTGCTCTCATGGCTCATTTGTTTCAGGTCACATCAGGAGGAGATGGCTTCAGTCACAACAATGACACATGTGAAAGGCCATCTGCTGCTCCAGATAAAGATAAGTGTTGTGCAGGTAGGCCGTGACAATTCTGATAATGGTGAAGGTTGCATTGTCCATCACTGAAAGACGAGCCACTATCACATCTGCACAATAAGCTGTGAGAGCTTGTTTAAAGGGAGAGAAGTGAAAAACATTGACACTATGGCTTAGCGTTCAGGGAATGGATTATAACGAGCTTTGGAGCACAACAGCTCAAATCTGAATTGCATCACATTTACCTAATCACTTTCTGTCCATTATCTTCTGTTTATAGAAAAAAATATGAAAAAGCCAAATATAACTTCAGAAAGGTATGCAATAAAAAATACTGAAAGCCTGTTTTGACTGAAACATAAGGTGTAAACATTTCAATGCACTACAAGAGGATATCAAATAATGCCAAACAAGTTTCAAAGCTCTTACATGTCTAGCAATTTGTCACAACTGCATCTCAGCTTTGAAAATGCAGATCTATTCTCAGCTTTCTGGTTGTTCAGAAACAGACCTACTCTATACGGTAGAAATATGCAATGACAGAGATTTCCATAATTCCCAGACCAAATTATCCTAGCTACAGCCACTTGGATTTAAACGTTAGAGGCCTCCAAAGAGCAAAATGGTCAAATACTTTTAACAAAAAAACATGAACAGGCCACAAATATCACTGAAACATGCAACAGATTAAAGACTATCACTTTGATCTTCATTTTGAAAAGAAGCCAGAAAGGCTTGTGTGCAAGACAGCATAAAATCATTAAACGAGTGAACCAAACACAATTGCAGCTGGGACCAGGATTGCAACAGACAGAAATCAACATGCAGAGCCACAGGAGGAGTCAGAATCTCAGCGTGACAGGAAGTGACATCACAAAGTTACTACACTATTTCAGCATGAGTCTTCACTATTTCAGAAGAGTTTCATACTCAACTCAAGAGTAGTAGTTTCTACACAATTTCACAAGTAAATGTTTTTTAGAGTTAAACAAACAGAATTGCGCTAACGGCGTAAATACAAGTAGTGCTTTCTCACCTGTGCCAAAATAGTAAAGGATCTCCGCAAACAAAACACAAAAAACAGAAACAAATCAGGGATTGCATATGCAAGCAGATGTACATGTAAAATAATGTAATTATCAAACATTAAACAGCATATAAATAACAACTACCCATCCTTTCCAAATGAAAAGTCAACACAGGAAGTGGTTTAGGTCAGTGGCGTTTCGGAGGTGTTGATGGAAACATCTGTGTTTTGATCTTCGGTCTTTGACAAAGGATTCAAAAACTATATTTTTTGAACTCACCCACATTTCATTTTTTTTTTTTTTTCTTTGTTTTTAGAAACTAAAATCATGAAAATTATCAAAAATGCTGCAGTGACAGTCAACTTTAAAAAATAAAATAAAAAATAAAATAACGCTGACAGGGAATGAGTTAATATAAGTCTATGTCTTTAGTACATTTTATTCATTTATTTTTCTTTTCTTTTTTTTTTTTTTTTTTTTTGCAAAATACACTATAAAAAGAAGCCTTAATATCATTATTTAAGATATACTTAATTTATACTGTAAACAAGTCAAAAACTCTAATTAAACTCCATGATGACAGAATGCTGTAGATGTTTCTGATTGGTTGCTGGTTCATTCATTCATTCCAGTTTAAATGTAAAAAAAATGTAAAAATATGTAAAAAGCAAGTCACACAAACTCAAAACAGTAAAAATCTGTCCCTTCGGTATGTCAAACATTCAAGATACTCAAGATAAATCAATCAAGTCTCAAAATCTTATTTATCCTTTTTTTGTCAGATTCATTTTCCAATTTAAACATCTACTGTATGAGAACAAATCTCCCAATCCCGAATGACAACAATTGAAGCTATTCAAGATGCAGTCTATGGAAGCAAGTCTTAATTTATGCAAGTTATTTTTACTGGAAAACAAGTCAAAAAACTTTTTTTTGCAGGATAAGCTTTAGCAAACACCACTAATGACTGCTTGTGAATCCGGTTTCGAAACACACACCTCTCATCTGCCATTGATCGGACAGACGTGTTTCAAAAGCACCACACACATTTACCCTCAAGCAGCCACATTCTATCTTCACCATTCAGTCCCTTTGAAAGCCGTCTGCAGGTTCTGCACAACATTGAAAAGATCACAGTTCTTTTTCCTGACATTCTCACTCAGCCTTGAAATTATGTTTAGTCTCATTCCTCCGATCCATTTGAAGAAGATCTTTTACGATCATTAGCCGTGCCGGTGCGAGACACTTCCTATGTGGTCATGATTACCCTCAGCTCTGGAAAGGAGAAAAAGTCCTCGTTTTCATGCATTATCACTAATGTGAAATAATTCAAAGCAGCATAGAAGGTTTTTTTCAGACATCCGACCCTATAAATAATCAAGGGCCCATTCAAACCCTCAGAGTAATTACTCGCGTTTGGTGACAGCTGAAGGCAGGAGGAAAATGACAGGCCTCCAACAGGGAGATGTAGTGTAAATTTTATGAGTGACAAAGAAGATTAGCACAGCGACTGGCTACATGTTACCCTGACCTCCATGTGGGTGTGCGGAGAACAAGACGGACCGAAGACTGTGACTCCTTCACTATATCTGTACTCATGTGTGCCCACTATTGACTTCTCATGACTTTTAATTTGAAATTTTTATTTGATTGCGATATGTTATGACACTAAGGTCTCATTATATAAATATTCAACTGGCTTTTTAAAGAAATGTACTGAATAATTTCACAGATGACCTTGTCGTGATTATGCCAAATTATGAACTGATTCCTTGAAATGATAAACAGGAGGGTTTCTGCACTGAGCACAAGACAACAAGTGATTCTTGTGTAAGTGGCACTGACTAAGTCAGTGAATATCAATCAAAATGCAAGAATCCCATTTAACACAAACACTTATACACTCAGTCAGTCTTCAGTGAAAAATAAACCCAATGACTGTAACGGGTTTTAAATAAATGGGTTTATTTGTGGGGGTTTTTTGTGCTAAAAAACTTGCTGTAAATTTTCCAACCTACTGTGCTAAAAATATTACAAAATAAAAGATTTGGCATTATTTACATCTTAAAAATTATGATTTTAAAAAATTTATCTGATCTAGATTTATTGCCAAGGTCTTCTTTAATAAATATTCAGCTGGACAAAAAAAAAAAAAAAAAAAGTAAAATAGCATAAAAGATTAAATAATAATAAATTATATTAAATTAAATTAAGTTAATAAATTTTATAACATAAAAAAACTATATATATATATATATATATATATATATATATATATATATATATAAAATAAAATAGTTTGGCAGACTGTTAATCATCATCAAAAATAATTAAATAATTAAATAAAATAGTTGGCATTTTTTTACTTCAAATTTTTACATTTTAATCTGATCGAGATGTGTCATGATACACTTAATATTCAGTGGGACTTTTTAAAGAAAACACTAAATGTACTGAAGAATTTCATAGATGATCCAGTCGTGATTATATCAGAACTTTGAAACTAAAGGCTCAAAATGAGAAGCACTGGTTGAAATGTGTATTTTGTGCTAATGACTGAGTGGCTGTGCTGAAAATAAAATAAAATAAGACCCAACACGAGACAACACAGGTTTAATGGTTAAGTGACACTGAAAAAGTTGTTGTAAAACATCCTTACTGGAGCGTGATAGCTATTTTGCTCTGACATCTACACTTTTCAAAGCGCTATTGAACGAGGCCTCCGTCTCCAGCGTTCCCGCACAGCCTTGCGAGTGATGTGCATTGATACTCCTTTGTGCTGCCTTTCCAAAGAAAGCTTTTGTTCGCTCTGTAATTACAGGGGTACTTCTCAACTGTACTTGCCGTTAAAGCGCACAGACAGACTCTGAACGCCGGTCAGAGGGCTACGCCTGGGTTTCACAGGGTTGATGGCAACATCGAGTGCCTCGCTACAATTCCCTATGCGTCTTCCTTTCCAGACACGTTTCAGAGACGAACTCACGTCTCTGTTCCTGCTGTTCCAACAGGCTTTTTATTGTTTTTTGTCTCATCTTGTTAAGTGTCTGACATTCTGATTAAATAAACATCCATGGCTGCCAGTTGAATTAGATCACTATCAAAAATGTGCCCAATACGCCGTGTCCCTCACTTGTCAGAGACCAGCACGTCTGCTCATTTATTTATGAGACTCATCCTTCCATGGAGACCCCTTGTAGTCCCACACTGAAACACAAGAGCTATGTGTCCATTACAGCTTGATTTGATCAGAAGAGGAAAAGAGTCATGCCAGTCTGAGAAAATAAGAACGTATATGAGATTCTTATAAAAGAGTCCAAAAAGACTAACATTTTGTCTGAGAAGTAGAGCATTTGAGATAAAGAGGTTTAGTATTTGGACCACGTTATATAGATGAAACTATAATTCTGAGAGTGTTCTTTTTGCAAAGTCAACGATTCAAGTGATTGTTCATGGAATATTGATAAAAATACAGGAAAAAGATACGAAGATATACTGTATAAGTGCAATCGGACATTAATGAAAAATAAACCCAACGTTGAAAATGGGTTTATATCGTGCAAATATCTGAATGATTGTACATTTATATGTTTACTATGTTGAAAAACAAAAAAAAAACAGGGTTGAAATAAAAGCATTTGTTTTGTGCAATTACTGACTATCTGTAAAAATAAAAAAAAAGTAATAATAAAAAATAACATTTACAATAAAATTAAAATAAAATAAAATAATAATTTAAAAAATAAAATAACAGTGTTGAAATAAGCATGTTTATTTTGTGCTAATTACTGATTGGCTGTAAATTATCTCACTTGTTTAAATAAAAATAAAAATAATAAAAAATAATAAAATAAAAAATTAAAGTAACAGGGAAAGAAAATATATTTATGTTGCAATTATTCTATTATGCAAGAAGAAAAATACCAAAAAGTGATACAGGAGACAAGAAACAAGAACAGCTATGCAGGAAATCAAATGGCATGATTAACCCATCAAAATGATTTATTTAAGACAGCTGTGTAAAGATTTTTAGCAAAATTATCATCATTTGCCATGTTTCCAAAATGTACACTATTCACACATATACTTAACATATAATGTCCACAAATAATATTTTTCACATCAAACCCATATATGACAGTATATATGACAATAAAGCCTCAGCTAATTCAAAACCATGACTATTGCATGAAAGCTGAATGTGAGTGGTGCTACAGTATATGAAACGCTAAAGAAAGATGAAATCTTGCAAATGAGAGATATGGACATTTTGAAAGGGATTGTACAGATGCTATTAATTTCACAAGTGTTTTTTCATTGCCAGAGGCAAATCAACTAAATGGATGTCAGTCATTCCATTCGGCACGGCGAGCAATGTGCTTTTCACCAAACCCTGTGATTGTGTTCCTCTGTTTTCATTCATCTGCAGTTGGCAATATGAGAAAATATGGTGCATGTGCATGCAACCCTTGGATGTACACAATTTATATAAGCACAAGGGGTTTCATGTTAAACTGACTGGTCTGTTCTGGAAATGGGGTGCATCATTCTAGAAGCAATCGGACAAATCTGTGTTTGTATGCTTCAATAGACCACTTTGAGAATTAAATGTCACATTTTTAATGCTTCCATTACAATGTTGAAATATTTAGCCTGTGTACCTTAAAGGGGGGGGGGGGGGGTGAAATGCTCGTTTTCACTCAATCTCCTGTTAACCTTGAGTACCTATAGAGTAGTACTGCATCCTTCATAACTCCAAAAAGTCTTTAGTTTTATTATATTCATAAGAGAAAGATAGTCTGTACCGATTTTTCCCGGAAAAACACGACCGGCTGGAGGCGTGACGTGTGGGCGGAGCTAAAGAATCACGAGCGCGAGAAGGCTTTTGCGTTGAGAGCGTTTGGAAGCTGTGACATTACCGTGAGGACAAAACCAACCAAAACAAACCATGGCTAACAGTCAGATTCAGCCGTTTATTTATGATCCAGAATCAGATCCCGAGGCTGAAATTTAACAAGAGCAGCAGCAGCAACGACGTCTCTATGTGGCATGTACTGAAACTGTATATATTTGCTTAGCGGTTTTGGAAAATGACTAAGTTCCACTTTGTCGTCTTTTTTTTTTTTTTTAAGCTGTACATGTGGAAAGTGCAGTTTGATGACAACATCGCATGTTGTTTACTTGATGTGCTTACACGCCGATAGCTAAGTTAACAACACAGAGATATTTGAAGCAGTTTTACTCACCGCCTGCGGTTCCAACACACGATCGTGACCCTTTTTCGTTGGGATTGCATCATCCTTAAGAAATAAACGATGTGCAAATCCTGCGTCAAACTGGGCCTTGTTTGTAAAACAAGCATCTTCGAAATGCAGGGAACAAACACAAACACTTGCACAACTCTGTTGATGCTCCGTAAAAATAAACTCCATCCACTGGTCCCTTAATGCTGTTTTTTTTTTTTGGTAATCTGTGCAGGGTTGTCTTGCCCTGGCAACCAAAAACACACTTCTTTTGTGACATTTCGCGACGCTCTCGCTCTGATCAGTGAAGTCTGTTGTGCTCTCAGTGCTCTGCTATACGGGAGCGCGCGCTCTTCCGGCAGACGTGCCTCAGGACCCATATAAGGAAATTCCGCTCCATCTAACGTCACACAGACCCATACTCGAAAAAAACTTTCCCAAACTTGTGACAAACCGGAAGGAGTATTTTTGGAACAGAAATACTCCTTCAAACGTACAACTTAATTTTTGAAACTTTGTCCATGTTTAGCATGGGAATCCAACTCTTTAACAGTGTAAAAAACTCAGTATGCATGAAATACCATTTCACCCCCCCTTTAATGTCACTCATGTAGAGCATCTAAGCACGTGTGAAGACACTTTCTGAGCATGTGTTGGGCCACCTGGGATGAAAATGCTTCTCTCTATTGCTATAAATGTAATAATATGGATGATGATGAGTGAAATACAGAGAGAGCCTCACTGAGCCAAGTCACATTTGATAGTTTTCAATTCAGTTTTTCTCACCAGTGCACCCCCTGCAGTGAATGGGTGCCATCAGAATGAGAGTCCGAACAGCTGATAAAAACATCACAATAATTCACACCAATCCAGTCCATCAGTTAATGCCTTGTGAAGTGAAAAACACCCAGACGGCACCCATTCACTACAGAGGATCCACTGGTAAGCAAGTGATATAATGCTCCATTTCTCCCAATCTGTTCCCATGAAGAAAAAAACTCATCTACATCTTGGATTGCCTGAGGCTGGGTACATATTTAGCAATTTTTTATTATTTTTAGTGAACTATTCCTTTAACTCAGTACAGTAAAGAAATCAACTAAAACTGTACCACAATTTTCAACTCCAGTATGAATGCCGTCACATTATAGTAAATCTGCCTGAAATCAGAGACATTGTAACCAAAATGATAGCTATTCCCTATATTTCTCATAATAGCTATTTATAATAGTATACTATCACTTACATCCAAACAGTCCACTGCTGCACTGATATATACAAAATAGCTCAATCTACATCCAGAGGATCACTTGTGTCATCGTTATTACAGACACAATATGCCATCACAAACACGTGCTAAAATAATCAAGATATTGACATTTAGTGATATTAAGAGAGAGAGAAAAAGGTATCTTTAAAGTTCCTCTTTTGTGCTATTTGAAATGTTTATAATTTGTTTTTGGGAGTCCCCAGCAACAGGTTTACATGCATGCAAAGTCAAAAAACACTTTCATTTTCTTATAACATGCATTTCATTTTAAGTTATTTCTCAACGACTCTCAAACTATTTGTTTGAATATTAATTTTTCCAAACCCCTCCTTTGCATAACATTACTCTGCTCTGATTGGTCCGATGACCCAGTCTGTTGTGATTGGTCTACTGCGTACAGTGCAAAAACGGAACACCCATCAACAATATTAGAATGCGGCTTATCAATAATACATCCTATTATAATAATGATAGTGCTCCACTGTTCTAAAAAGAAAGAATCAGTGGGAGAAAAGTTGTCTTACTCTTATGTTAGTGAACCGGATCCACAGCTTGGTAGTAAAGACCCAAACAATAATGGTATATGCGTTAGCCGGACATAGACTCTTATTATTTAAGAGTAGACTAATAAATAAAGATGTGTAATAAATTATCACTATTTTGGCATGTTTACAACAAGTACACTACAAATTATCATAGAATCTGTAAAGCTGCTTTGAAATGATATGCATAATTAAAATCTCTATTCAAATATATTTGATTTGACACATTACCTAAAAAAATATTATACTGACATTCACTGATGTTAATACGAAAAAAGAATGCTACTGAAATCTGTTAAAATAATGCCCAAAAATGCACTCGGCTTAACACAAAGAAAGAGACTAAGCAAAAAGGGAAACCGAAAAAATAAAAGGCTGAACAGCATCCAGTAAAAGCTCACAGCGCATGAATTATGTGGAGGACGTGTGTGGTGGTGGATGGTGAGAAGGACTTAGATTGAGATGTCCACTTCCGGCTCACTGGTTTGATATTTCCATCACGGACAGCAAAGGAGACCCTGACAGTCTGGCTGTTGGAAGCCAGCTGTTTTCATGCGTCGAGAATTCTGGAATGTGCAGCCGAGTTGAAGGATTGTTAGGAGATTATTAAGCAAAGTGACATGCAGAAAATATGAATCCAGTGATGGAACGGTTGAAGAATTTCGGCAGCCCACATGCAGTAGATCTTTGGCACGCTCAGCCGTGAGGGTTTCAGCATCAGTGGTGCTTTAATATCACATCCGACTTAATCAAGAAACATTAACTAAATCTAACGAGAATGTGAAACATACACAGCCCTGCCCAGGGACGGACTCGGAATAAAACGGCCCTGGACTTTGACTAAACCCGACCCAAAGCAATCGGCGCACGGAAACTCGACAACAGTCTGTCTGCGCCATCTTTGTGTACTGTTGATTTATTTTGTTTATTACTGTTTACAGGTATTTTGTCTTCTTCTGAGGGTGGTTTGACAAAATAAAAAATTAAAAAATAAAAAAAAAACTCTAGGATGTGACTATCTGACTTGGAGCGCTTAAAAGTAATTTAAAGTTGAGCTGGAGTGAGTGTCTTTTTCTGCTCTTGGTCTAAGCTCAACCTGAATAAACAATTATGAAATGGATTAAAAAATAAAATAAAATAAATAAAAAAAAGTTTTATTCCAAGATGGGATAGATGGAATAGATTATATACTGTAATATGCTGTTATAACAGCATATTATACAATCTATTCCATGCTGTCTTAAAATGAATTTATTACTTAATAATCTTAATTAATTTATGCAGTAATTAATCTTACTGCTCAAATAATAATACCACATCTAAATGAAAATACACCATTACAAATGTAACTTCTGTATTCAAAATCTTCAAAGTGTGTAAGCATTAACTGTAACGTTACCAACATTTTTAAAAGTAAAAGCACAAAATATTTCTTAATATTAGCTACTGCATGTGGCATTTTACAGCTAAAATGTTGAAGGATTGCAAATCATTTGAGTCAGTTCGGGAGTTCAGAGCAGGATCGCGAATCATTTGAGTCAGTTCAGGAGTTCGGAGCGGCTTCGCGGATCATTTGAATCAATTCGGGAGTTCGTAGCGGGATCGCGAATCATTTGAGTCAGTTTGGGGATCGCGAATCATTTGAGTCAGTTCGGGAGTTCAAAGCTCTTTTGAGTCAGTTTGGGGATCGCGAATCATTTGAGTCAGTTCGGGAGTTCGTAGCGGGTTCGCGAATCATTTGAGTCAGTTCGGGAGTTCGGAGAGGGTTCGTGAATCATTTGAGTCAGTTTGGGGATCGCGAATCATTTGAATCAGTTCGGGAGTTCGGAGCGGCTTCGCGGATCATTTGAATCAGTTCGGGAGTTCGTAGCGGGATCGTGAATCATTTGAGTCAGTTTGGGAATCGCGAATCATTTGAGTCAGTTCGGGAGTTCAAAGCGGGTTCGCGAATCATTTGAGTCAGTTCGGGAGTTCGATGCGGGATCACGAATCATTTGAGTCAGTTCGGGAGTTCGGAGCGGGTTCGCGAATCATTTGAATCAGTTTGAGTCCGTTTGGGAGTTCGTAGCGGGTTCGCGAATCATTTGAGTCAGTTTGGGGATCGCAAATCATTTGAATCAGTTCGGGAGTTCGGACCCGCTTCGCGGATCATTTGAATCAGTTTGAGGATCGCGAATCATTTGAGTCAGTTCGGGAGTTCGTAGCGGGTTCGCGAATCATTTGACAGGCATTTTAAACCAATTTAGTTGCTAGTTTTAATTACGTTTTCCACGCGTGTTTAGATGTGATATGTGAACTCGTATTTTTTGTTTTAATGATGTGCCTTTTGACAGTATCAAGTATATTCAAAAACTAAACAAATCGTGCCTAAAAAGTGCACGCATCTAGGCTAATGTAAAGTTACATGATGAAGTTATACTAGTGCGCGTGTGCATTTTGAGTGTGTTTTTTCACTGCATTATTTGGTGTATTCAAATGCATTTATAAATGCATTTTAATGATCACATAATTCAAGATATGAATGAATGGGGCGACAGTGGCTCAGTGGTTCATGTAGGTTGTCTACAAACCGGAAGGTTGGTGGTTCAATCCCTGGCTCCACCTGACCAAGTGTCAAGGTGTCCTTGATCATGACACCAACCCCAGCTGCTCCCGACGAGCTGGATGGCGCCTTGAATGGCTGACACCGCAGTTGGTGTATGAATGAGTGTGTGAATGGGTGAATGTGAGGCAAATTGTAAAGTGCTTTGGATGGCCATGTGGTCTGTTGTAAGTGCTATATAAGTGCAGTCCATTTGCCAAGATATGAATAATAGCCTAAAGAACCTTTGTGCCAAAAGGGTTCTTTCTTGTCATTATAGAACCTTTTTAGCATAAAAGGTTCTTTGGAGTTGAGTAAAACGCCCTATGGTTCTATATAGAACCCCAATGAACCCTTTTTTCTAAGAGTTTGTTGTTATAACGTTCACCTTGGAGATTGAAAATGTTTCTTTTTTGAGACCCTAGGAGCCCAAATTCAGACCCAGAACAATACAATCCACAGAAGAGGTGGGTGTTCATAGGAGGAATCTTTGTTGATTTATTTTGTTTATTACTGTTTACAGGTATTTTGTCTTCTTCTGAGGGTGGTTTGACAAAATAAAAAATTAAAAAATTAAAAAAAAACTCTAGGATGTGACTATCTGACTTGGAGCGCTTAAAAGTAATTTAAAGTTGAGCTGGAGTGAGTGTCTTTTTCTGCTCTTGGTCTAAGCTCAACCTGAATAAACAAATTATGAAATGGATTAAAAAAAAAAAATAAATAAATAAAAAAAAGTTTTATTCCAAGATGGGATAGATGGAATAGATTATATAGCCTACTGTAATATGCTGTTATAACAGCATATTATACAATCTATTCCATGCTGTCTTAAAATGAATTTATTACTTAATAATCTTAATTAATTTATGCAGTAATTAATCTTACTGCTCAAATAATAATACCACATCTAAATGAAAATACACCATTACAAATGTAACTTCTGTATTCAAAATCTTCAAAGTGTGTAAGCATTAACTGTAACGTTACCAACATTTTTAAAAGTAAAAGCAAAAAATATTTCTTAATATTAGCTACTGCATGTGGCATTTTACAGCTAAAATGTTTAAGGATTGCAAATCATTTGAGTCAGTTCGGGAGTTCAGAGCAGGATCGCGAATCATTTGAGTCAGTTCAGGAGTTCGGAGCGGCTTCGCGGATCATTTGAATCAATTCGGGAGTTCGTAGCGGGATCGCGAATCATTTGAGTCAGTTTGGGGATCGCGAATCATTTGAGTCAGTTCGGGAGTTCAAAGCTCTTTTGAGTCAGTTTGGGGATCGCGAATCATTTGAGTCAGTTCGGGAGTTCGTAGCGGGTTCGCGAATCATTTGAGTCAGTTCGGGAGTTCGGAGAGGGTTCGTGAATCATTTGAGTCAGTTTGGGGATCGCGAATCATTTGAATCAGTTCGGGAGTTCGGAGCGGCTTCGCGGATCATTTGAATCAGTTCGGGAGTTCGTAGCGGGATCGTGAATCATTTGAGTCAGTTTGGGAATCGCGAATCATTTGAGTCAGTTCGGGAGTTCAAAGCGGGTTCGCGAATCATTTGAGTCAGTTCGGGAGTTCGATGCGGGATCACGAATCATTTGAGTCAGTTCGGGAGTTCGGAGCGGGTTCGCGAATCATTTGAATCAGTTTGAGTCCGTTTGGGAGTTCGTAGCGGGTTCGCGAATCATTTGAGTCAGTTTGGGGATCGCAAATCATTTGAATCAGTTCGGGAGTTCGGACCCGCTTCGCGGATCATTTGAATCAGTTTGAGGATCGCGAATCATTTGAGTCAGTTCGGGAGTTCGTAGCGGGTTCGCGAATCATTTGACAGGCATTTTAAACCAATTTAGTTGCTAGTTTTAATTACGTTTTCCACGCGTGTTTAGATGTGATATGTGAACTCGTATTTTTTGTTTTAATGATGTGCCTTTTGACAGTATCAAGTATATTCAAAAACTAAACAAATCGTGCCTAAAAAGTGCACGCATCTAGGCTAATGTAAAGTTACATGATGAAGTTATACTAGTGCGCATGTGCATTTTGAGTGTGTTTTTTCAGATATGCATCACATTCGACTCTTTAATAACCACTCTCTTCACCTTTCGCACTACAAAGAAAATATACAAATATCTCTTTAAAGGAAGCTTGCATTTATCTTTAAACGAGTCTCTGCAACCACAGAACAAGTCACTTTGAAAAGAGGAGAATAAAGGGTTTAGGTAAATGAACCTGCAGTGCTGCTCAGTGGTATAAGAAGCATTAGCTGTATGGTTTGTTTACCCGCGTGTGCACTTATGAATCCCAAGGGTGCCGCGGCCTGTGTCTAACTCACCCTGAGGGCCTAAGAGTATTTTTCACAACATAATGAAATTTTATGGCATGCGAGATTAGCCGATACTAATGCAAGGTCAAAAATAATAGAATCAGGTAGGACTGACCATGTTAACATTTACAGAAAATTACAGGCTGAAAAGCGCTGTCTAAAACAGAATGAAATGAGTCTCTGCTGAATTCATATTGATGCCTTTTCATTATTTCTCATGATCTGACCTTTTTTTGCGCTGTGGCGGTCAGTGACCGTGGTTTATCACCCTTTGTGTGCGTGTGTGTGTGTGTGTGTGTGTGTGTGTGTGTGTGTGTGTGTGTGTGTGTGTGTGTGTGTGTGAAAGTGAGTGAGAAAAAGCCTGTAATGTGCTGTAAGGTCAATGGACCACTATCAGCTTCCAGTGGCTACTGACAGCCAATCAGAGTGTGTCGTCTTAATTGATCAGTGACACTAAAGGTGTTAAGAGGAATCATGTGACCTTGATGAGCTGTGCTAATGCTTTCAAACCTGTGTGGCACAATAAAACCAACACAGTTTTATCCTTTAAACTAAATGAATGAAGTAATTAATTAATGATTAAATAAATACATAAAAAATATTAACAAATAAACTAATGATTACATGAATGGATGAATGAATGATTGATTGCTATATTTAATTTTAATAAAAAGGGATTTTTTTTCTACCCAATAAAACCATTCCAGAAAATTAATTGCATGAATGAATGAATGAATGAATGAAAGAAAGGCTTAAAACACTAAAAAAAAAAATTATTGCATAAGAAAAAGATCTTGTTCTTTTTTGGATTTAATGAATTAGTTTCAACAAAGCTGCTGTGAAACAGCTCAACAATGGTATGATTATAAATAAACTTGATTATCAAATTACCATTCAAATAAACTCAATCATTCCTCATAAATGACTAATTTCAATGGTCTGAGGAATTAAGTCTTTGGTCCCAAATAATAATGGTCTCCATTCTTAACATCCTTAATAAATGAAGCCGAACTCTGAAATAATGAAATAATACTGAATTAATCTGCGAGCTGTAATCACTCACAATGTTTCAAAAGCGTGTTTGTACGTTCAGAAGGAGCAGCTAAGCCAATCTGTGCCAGTTTGAACAACCCAGAGTTCCCTGATCCTAGTTTTACAGTCTCGTGTATAATGTCAAAATGAGCTCGCGACTCATGGGTGAGTGTTGCGGGCAAAGCGTCTGCTGCGATCCATTGTCACTCTCCCCCTGAAATGAAAATAACAGTTATGAATGAGCTTCTGTCGGCTTCCATTGTTCCATCAAGTGTTTTTATTGCTGTCATTATAGTTTAACATCGCACTGTTAATTCTGTTAATTAAAAAGCTGATTGCTTTTGCCAGTCTGTGATCTCCATTTGGTGAGTCCATATGGTAGAAGATTACTTGTTGTAAATTTCAATGAAGTCATACCAGAGCTCGGATACATATAATCAAGCAGTACAAGTCATGAAATGAAGCCTATAAAACCTTAATTATATGTTCCCTTGCATTTCGTGTACCTCCATTCTACCTAATATCTAACTGTTGTGCTAGCATGGCAATTTAGGGAGGACGAGAAGTTTGATGATATTTCGTGTGCCTGAGATGCTGCAGTCCTTTGACTGTGTGATGCTGAAAACACACATTCAGATTAATACAGGTTTAAAAATGTAATATTTAGCATGTTTATGTCAGATCCAGGTGTGCTGCGTAAGTAAACAAGGTAACTATACAAGCCTAGGCTTGCAAATAAATAAAAAAATGGGTACAATTCAATGAGGTGCTGTTTGTATTTCAGCAGTCGAGTGCAAAGGCTACTACAGCATTTACAGTAAAGTTCAGTATTAAGTTGGTCAATTTAATGCAATACCAAATGGCATTTCATAATATGCCATATTTATACATGCAATGTAACATTTAACTTAAAATAAAGCACAACTGGGCCATTGGGATTTGAATAGATTGTGAAAAGTTGCCATTTATATTTGACATCTTTAATGACTTTCTGAAATTTTCAATATGAAGCAATGTGCATGAAAGAAGTGATTTGAGTCAATGCATGCTTTATCAGTACTGCAAAGATGATCGTCTGGCATGACTTAAACACTAGTATTAATAAAGACACACTAAGGCAGACTGAGAAGATATTATGAAATATTATGAAAGTAAAATCAGTGAAAGTTTCCGATAAAGTACAGTTACTTGAAAAATGAACTATAACGAAGTTAAAATGCAATCTTTGAAAAAAATCATACTTTGTTACTGTCCACCACTGAAATTTGTAATTTAAAGTTATTCTAGATTTTGAAGAGTTTAATAACTTACAGATCACATAAAATGGCCAAAGCATCATTGCTCAGCAAGACTAGCAAACATGGGGGAAAAAAAACACAAGACCACCTTATGGAATCCAGCCATCAGCAAAACAAGAATCCCCTTTTGCCACAAAGCATCGTAAATCAGAATGACACAAAGGCTGATAGTCTCTGATATGCTGTTTTTATTGGTGGCCTGTGGCTCTATAGGAGAGCTTGTGTGGCTGCTCACATATGCTTCCTGCATCTCACAAGAAACTCATAAACCTATGGACCTTGGGAAGCATATCTACCTTATGATTTGCAAAGAGAAGCCACAGAGGGATCAGTGTTCCTCAATTAATTCTGTCAGAAACATGTTTCCAGCAGGAAAGACTCCGCATGAGATGGCCCGCAGTGAGCACTAACGTTGGCACAGTTGTCTAAGAAAGATGAGATGCAAGGTGACTTATCAGCTTCGTTTAGGATGGACAGAAAGAGTGCATGTCCACCTGGAAAACTCCATGACAGACGGCCTCTTATTTAAAACATGTGTGTTTGTGTGTGTGTGTGTGTCAGACTTATGCAAAATTTACCCGTTCACACTTCCCATGAGGCTGTCTTTGTGGTACGTTCCTGAGTGGAGAAAGGGCTGCTGATGGGAATTAGGTCTAACCTGAATAAAGCTCCACTGCTCGTGTCAGAGGAGCTCATTGTGTTCTGATGGTGATGAGTGAGAAGGAAAGAGGTTTGTTATGCAAGTCCGGGCTACTGTTTCATGTAATGTGGACATTTCCTGGCCACAGGCGCTTTATCAACTATTTAAGGGTGTCAAAAGCTAAGTTTGTGAGTGACACTGACCTTTTGATGACAATGAGGATGTAGGTATATGTGGAGGTGAATCTCACAAAGAAAGTGGTGTTATATTTCATCTTAAAATCAAAATAAAAAATGTGTGTGTGTATATATATATATATATATATATATATATATATATATATATGTGTGTGTGTGTGTGTGTGTGTGTGTGTGTGTGTGTAGGGCTGTCAAAATGTATGTGTTAATAATTCATTAATGTAAATTTATTTAACTTATTATATTAGCGCTCAATTAATGCAGTGCATGTTTTCTGTTTCAGGATTTCCATGGGTCCTTAAAAAGTTTTTAAGAGGCCTTAAATCTAGATGTATCATATTTAAGGCCATAAAAAGACTTAAATGCTACAAGAAAGTCTTAATTATGATTAAAAGAGCTCTTAAATTTAAAGGGAAGGAAAGACAAGATTTGCGATATGGCTTAATGCAAGATTAAACTTCAAATATATAATTTCCATTTTCCACTTATATTTTGCATAAAGAAAACAAAGGAAATTAATAAAGCAACAAATTAAATTCAGTAAATAAATACTACCATGATGTACATTTGAATGTACTTCATAATATACGTATTTAAAAAAAAATTATGATTATAAATGTGCTAATGATCACAAAGCAAAACTGTAACAGTTGATTTTCATAATTATTTTGTAAAAATGCAAAAATCATAATAGTCCTAAATAAAGGCTTAAACAGGTATAATTTACCTTTAGATCACCATTTTCCACCCTTTTTCTGACACATGGTCGCAAGACATACTATTCACAAATGAACATGAATTTTGGCATGACGGAGCATCAATTTCTGCTAAATTACCTTTAAGATTTAATGAACTCAGTCATGATTTGTTAACTGTTTGTATGTGAAATCAGTATAAACACTTGTTTTCTGTGATATGTTCCCTTTAAATGACAACATTAAACATATGGCATGCACAGAGCATTAATTTACCAGCCAATTAATTGACTAAGCATCTGCAGACCCTGGTCATGTGACAGCCGTGACAAGCATTCGATGACAGCTTTATTCTGGGAATATTTGCAGGGGCCTCAACATCTCTAAGAAAAATTTGCAAATGGACTTCATCCATGCATCTCAATCCCAGGATCCCAAGCAAAGGCTTTCAGCTATTCTCACTCGTCCGTGGTTATGACAGGTTGTGAACCGCCCTTCTTATCCCTCTGATGACCAACTGTGGAGGTGTTCGGATCTCGAACCCTGGACCCGCTGTACCCTGAGCATCCAGACCAGCACACCTCCCGTCCGCAGCAGCAGAACGCTGTCACAGCTGACGTTATCATGTCGAGCGTGTACTGCGCAGTTAGGAAGGCGTGTTTGACCCAGGAGAGCGAGGACTGACCTACTTTGGGCGATTCCTCTCATTTCTGAAGGTAGGGACAGCAAACTAAGGTTTGAAGGACACACTAGACCTACCTGCTCTCTCATGCTTCAGCTCAGTGTCTGTTTCTTGGGGATTTGTTAGCTTGGAAGACTGTAAACGTAGACCTAATACTGCAGTGAGCACTGGGACAAATCTGACTGCAAACCTGGAAACATAAAAAGTGTTAGGGTTATCGGTTGATGAAATGAAAAACATTCATTTAATGTTTTGGTGATGATGTTAATTATATTAGTATTTGCTGGAAAAGCCTCTAAATGGAGATAATTAAATGACTGCATTACTTAGATGAGTAAATCACTAAATAAAAACTGACCTGGGAAGTCATATGCTTGAATTTATTACTTGCTATATTATATAAAAATTATAATAATTATTATAATATAATTATATAAAGTTAATCATCTATATATGCATATATACATTAATAATATAGTTTATAATATATATATATATATATATATATATATATATATATATATATATATATATATATATATATATATATTTAGAACTAAACAGACAATCTTAAAGACTAAAGAGACAAATCAAGAATTACATGCACAAAACAAGGATTTGTAAATAAAAAAAAATGTCCTTTGCTAAACAAGATATACTTTGCTTCCTTCGTGTTACATTTATGAACTTTCTGTTCCCTTATTTGGTAACTTCCTCCTTGTTTTGGTTAATAGATTATTCCCCACCTGTCTCCAGTTCCCTCATTACCTTCTGTGTGTTTAAATACCCGGTCTGTTCAGTTCCTCCTCGTTCGTGATTGTGTGTGCATGTTAACCAGTTAGTATTGTGAATGTCTATGTCTATGTGAATGTAACTTAATCTTCTTCGTCATCCAGTACTCCTCAAACTCCTCATTTTGATCACTATCCTCCTCTAGCACTTTGTCTTTCGTTTAGTACACACCCAACTTGTAACACTTTACTCCTGTAAACAAAATCTTGGTTGTCACTAGCATATTCTCACTGGATCTTATTCTACTACACCGTATCCTACTTGTCACCCACTTTCTTTTGCAAAACTTAAAAATAATATATTTTGAAAACTGTAAGCAAGCTGTGTTGCCAATTACTTTAATTGTATGAAGATAAAATACTGAAGTGTTCCTCAGATTATCTTCTGAAATGTTCCATGTTAGCCAGTTGTAGCCTAAATGTTTGTGTGTAATACATTTTATGTTGAATCAAATAAAAAACGTCTTTCTAAACCTACTTTTCTATCTGCTCTACTATCTCTACTCTACTATCTGCTTGATAGTTTTCTTATCTTTTATGGTTATTTTCACAGCCAAGTTTATTTTGCGAATTAACTGACTAATCTATTTTATTTTTTAATTGAAAATGTATTTATTTTTAAATAAACTATGTATTTATTTATTTTCATGTGAAAGTGGTATTGTTGCCAGGTAAGACTGTGTGTCGTTTCATCCCATGATGATGTCAGCATTTTCTGACAGTTAAACGAACAGTTGATGACAAAATGACAACTTTGGCACCAGTGATTCACCCACATTTCATTTCAACCCTGTATTATTTTCTTTTGTCGTTAGAACCTCTTATGAGATTATCATGCATTATTTCTTCACAGAAAAGCATCATAAAAGTACCTACACCCCTAATGCTAAAGCACCACTTAACATGAATGTCAAGGCTGAAATTGCCTTGTAACACGTTAAATATAATAGGAATAAGTGACACCTTATGCTTTATTAATTTCAAAATTGCAATGCTTAAGCATATGAGAACTAAACACGTTGCTCTCTCGCTTCATAACTCTTGTCTTCACAGGTCTCTGAATGCTTTAACGTTGGACCGTCTGTGCCAGACAGTGTTCTCACGGCAAAGGAATGCCTCTGTCTACAGAATAAAGACAGACACACTGCTCTTTCTGACATACAGTACAGTATCTCTCATGTCTTTGACATCTATCAGTCCAGGACTCTGAATCCAGCTCTAGGATGTCTGCAGTGCAGTTGCATGGAGGGAGAATGGCAGACATCTGATTTTTTTTCTTCACAAGAAGGCGAGACATTGAGCAGGTACACTTTTACAGTGATTCACAGAAGAACGGCATTGCTTTTGCACACCTAAACATCCAAACACACATCATGCACCATGTTTCTCACAGTGCTGTCACTGCAAGAAATTATTTTCTTAATAAAAACATTTGTCTTGGTTTCCACTAACTTAAAGTAATTCAGTTATCCATCCATCAAACTTAAATTGTAATTAACTGTTAAGATTTATGGCTAAAATCTTTACTTATTAGGTAAGAGAAATAATTACCTTTCATAAGATTTATTTTAGAAAATATATTTTTTAGAATAGATATTTATATAAATGGAACTTAGTTTCTTTATCTTATCAAATTTTGTATCTAATAATAACATATTTTTTGTTTTTGTTTTAAGTATATCCAATTTTCTACATTTAGGAACTTGATGTGACATGAAATCAAAGGTAAATTAATTTGTAATTTTGTAAATTGAAAAGCAATTGTGAGAATCAGCCACTGTGACTCATTTTCTTTTATGAAACATCAATCTGACATGAACGGGTGGATCTGAGATGCTCCTCTTCTGATTGTGGGTGTGTTGCAGTCATCATCAAGTATTAACTTAAGAGCAATCAAATTATCATTAATGAATCATGGGTATTTTGGGGACATGTTTATGGTTGTACTGTTCTAGAAACGGTGATAGAGGAATCTTGAAAAACCAGCAGATTTATAAAAGATCATTTTATTTTAAATACTACTTATGCTCTACATTTTAGCCATTCATTTGGCAGTCGTGGTCTAATAGTTAAAGAGTCGGACTTGTAACCTTAAGGTTGTGGTTTCGAGTATCATTTCCAGCAATAGGGCTGCCCACTGCTCCATGTGTGTGTGTGTGTGTGTGTGTGTGTGTGTGTGTGTGCTCTTGTTTTTGTATCATATCAGGACACAACTCTGTATAATGACGTGTATGACACAGGTATTACAAGGAAAGGGTGACTTATGAGGACATAACCCATGTTACTTATAAATCATACAGAATGAGTTTTTTTGAGAAAGTAAAAATGCACAAAGTTTCCTGTGAGGGTTAGGGTTAGGTGTAGGGTTGTTTTAGGGCCATAGAATATACAGTTTGTACAGTATAAAAACCATTACACCTATGGGATGAACACACTTTCACAAAAACAAACGTGTGTGTGTGTGTGTGTGTGTGTGTGTGTGTGTGTGTGTGTTCACTGCTGTGTGAACTAGGATGGGTTAAATGCAGAGCACTATTTCCGAGTACGGGTCACCATATTTGGCCATGTGTCACTTTATTTCACACTTTACATGACAATGACATTTTGGGTGTCTGAAAATGTCAACTTTTGAAAACAGGTTTCAAAGTGCCAGGGTTTTTTTTTTTTTCTTTTTCTTTATGTGACAATATTGTTTCTGTATAATCTTTAAAAAATAAATAAATAAATAAAAATGTGGAAACGGTGATGTCTATATGTCATATAACAATAAATAAATAATAAAATAAATATTAATTGAAAAAAAGTATATAAGTATATATAGTATGTATATATATATATATATATATATATATATATATATATATATATATATATATATATATATATATATATATATATATATATATATATATATATAGTTAGTTAGTTTCCAAAGCATTATTTCTCATTTGATACTAAGACTGAAATAAATAACCATTAAAAAAAAACTATACAGACTTTTTGCTTTCACATACAGAACAAAACACAGTCAACCATAATCTACTTCCTACAAAGCACTGAATACTCCTTGACATAAATGCATCCCATGCAAATGCTTGCACCGTCCCCATTCCCTATAAAACCCCTACAGTTTGATACAATTTAACTTTTTAATTAAGCCGTACTGTGTCATAAATCTCGAATCAGGATAATTAACAAAATAACAGAGGCTGATAATGTACAGGCTCGCCTTAAATCTCCAAAGGTCCCATCGCTGGGCAGTAATAAAGAGCAAATAATGGTGTGGCTGCTTGATTTTTTTTTTGTGCTGGAAGTACTGGGAAAATAACACCTTTAACAGCACCGTGATCTTAATTTGTAGAGGCCGCCTTGCGCTGCTCTTCTCGAGAGGCAGCTCATTTATCATTCAGGCGGCCGTTATTTTTAATGAGTCTGTTATCATTCATTTTAGGGCATCCCACCTTTCCTTGACATGGATAGTATTTCTTTTTATATAGGACACAGGATTTATGCCTCCCTCTCTCTGCATTTTGCTCGTCAGCCACAGCCACTTTTCTTTCTTTCTTTTCTTTCTTTCTTTCTTTCTTTCTTTCTTTCTTTCTTTCATCTGTATTTCCTTCACTAGCTCCCTCTATGTGATCACTTTTCCTCTATCTCCGAACAGTAAGCAGTCATGCCCATCTTCCTGATTTTTTTTGGGGCGGGGGAAGAGCTGGAAATTGAAAGCCAGTTTTCATTCCCCTTACTTGAGTGAAAAAAAGTGTGTAGATTTATATATATATATATATATATGTATATATATATATATATATATATATATATATATATGTGTGTTAAAAAACGTTGTCTTATACCAGTTTAATATGCTGAGTCAGTTATAAGACATTGAAAGGTTGATTTCCCTGAAATTTGTCACAATCAAAACACTGATCGGCTGTTTGAAACTGACTCGGCCAATGGGATACACCAATGGTTTTAATCAACCAATTGCAGATTTGGAAGGGACGTGTCCAAGAAACCCTTTGATCGTAGTTATTATTCTTTTGGTGGCAATAGTGGTGCAGAAATGACACACTTCACCTGTAAAAAACACTGGAACCACATTATTTTTATGATATTTTATTGCATTCTTGACAAGGACAACAATAGACAGTGACCTATTATATTATATAACAATAGACAGTGATTCATGAAAGATGAAGAATAACTCTGGAAAAGATTTCTTTTCAAACAGAATATCAAAAGCAATTTTGCATCTCAAGTAAATGTATCTTGTTTTTAAGTCAATCTTTGCATTCGTTATCTGGCTCGGCTCGGTGTTCATCTTCAGTTCTCTCTTCACAGCAGTTCAGTCAGTGTACTGTTTGAGTAAATTAATTACTCCTGGATATTGGTTTGTTTGAACTCAGAGGGAGTGTCAGACACATTAAAAAAGTTAACAGCTTAAGTCATTTGTGGATTAATGCGTATTGGAGACGCGAACCGTTTCAAAACGATTCAGTTCGATTTGGTGAACTGGTTCAAAAAGATCCGGTTACATCGAATGATTCGTTTGTGAACCGGATATCACAACAGACATGCTTTTTTTTGGACCAAAATGTATTTTCAATGCTTCAAAATATTCTAACGGACCCTCTAATGTCACATCAGAGGGTCCGTTACCCTACTTTGATGATGTTTTTCTTACCTTTCTGGACATGGACAGTATACCGTACACACAGCTTCAATGGAGGGACTGAGAGCTCTCGGACTGAATCTAAAATATCTTAAACTGTGTTCAGAAGATAAACGGAGGTCTCACGGGTTTGGAACGAAATGAGGGTGAGTCATTAATGACCTAAAAATAAGACAGAGACGGAGATCTGCACCATTTTCCCCTGCAGATGTAACTGCAGCTACCTCAGAGTTTGGCAGCTGAATGTAGGTGGGTTGCAGCGGCACGTCTACAGGTGTGGTTATTTCAGGGCAGACTGGAGCTTTTCTAAATGCAGTAACTCTTCCCTTGATGTGGCCTATCATTCAGCTCATGTCAAGCTGTGACAAGACTTGACACGTTTTGACAGATTATGCCAACAGTCCAGCCCACACATCTGATTCTCTGTTTGTTAATCAGTGTTAACCAGCTCATTCACTCAACACAGTGATGAAACTGATGGCGAGGTTGATGTTTGTTGTTATTCCCTGATTTTTGATGAACAACTGGCTTATAGTGAGAAAACGTACTGGATAAATCAAACAAAAAAATTACAATCCTGTCATAATTTACTCACCTTCAAGTTGTTTCAAACCTGTATGAATTTCTTTCTTCTGTTGAACACAAAAAGAAGATATTTTGAAGAATGTTGGTAACCAGACAGTTGCAGGTAGCCACTGACTACCAGTGTGTTTTTGTTTCGTTTTTTCTTCTCCATATATTGCAGTCCATGGCTAGCAGCAAGTGTTTGGTTAACAACATTCTTCAGAATATCTCTGCTTGCGTTCAACAGAAGAAAGAAAATCCTACAGGTTTGGAACAACATGAGGGTGAGTAAATGATGATAAAAACATCTTTGGGGGAACTGTCGTTGTAATGCATATCTCAAAGGCATAATCCAGCCAAAAACATAAAAAGGAAATTCTGCCATCATTTACTGCACCTTGATGTCGTTCCAAACATGTATGACTTTCTTTCCTCTGTATAACTTAAAAAAAGTCATGTCACTAACCAAGCAGTTTTGGTTCCAATTAACTTCCATTGTATGGACAAACATATAATGAAAGCCAATTGGAAACCAAAGTCTTTGGTTACCAAATTCTTATATATATATATATATATATATATATATATATATATATATATATATATATATATATGAGTCTTATATAGAAGTTTGGAATGACAAATGATGACAGAATGTTATCCCTTTTAAATGGATAGTTCGCTCAAAAATATGGGTAATAATGACATAATTTAGATTTTTGGCTGATAATTTAATATGCTGATTACTGTTTATTATTCATTCATTCTCCACATATGCTAATACATCATGTTTTAACGGTTCATCAGTCAAAGTAAAATATAATCACACTCCACACAATCTTTAGCCAAAAAGTGAACCACTTTTACATTCCCCTCAACATCCAAGAAAATGACACAACGTCCCATGACAGCTGACCCTCACGGTTGCACTTGATATATGAGCCGTTCATTCTGTCTGTTTTCCTCTTCATTTTAGCATGATGCCTCTGTGTAAATATTATGCTTTCTCCAAAATGTCCTTCTAAAGGATGCCAGCATTTTTCCTGCATTTTTTACCGTGCCGCAGACTAATAATGCAAGTTTATTGTTCGATGCGTTACGGAACAAGAATATGTCAACAGTCAAAAATGTGCACTGAACAATGGACTGTCTGTTCAATGTGAGTTGTGTGGGTGGTGCGTCAGGATTGTTCTCTTGATTTATGAGGTTCCTGTGCATTTTTTACAGTAAGGCTTAGCGCAATATGTCCTCGGAGCTACATCCTGTTGGGAGCAGTGACCGACATGTGTTCCTGTGTTGGAATGGTGTGGCATTCGTCTCTGGCCAGAATCTCCATGGTGCTTATCACCACCATATGGGATACTGGCACAGAAAGACGGTGCGGCAAAACAGGGCTGCATCACACAACTGCGGGTGAATGCTTCTGCATTAAGAAGTCGAAAGCATCAAATGTGCTGTGCAAATGTATATGCCTATTTATGAGGCATAAGACTATTGTGAGCTGAATAATGACTCTATTGTTTACAGCGGAATTGAACTTGTTTCATGATTGATAAACTTGAGGAAAAGGGATAAACTGTCACTAGGGTGGTAACTTAAGGTAGAAAAGTTCAAAAGTGCATCTTTGTACCTTATTTACCCCTAAATTATACAAATGAGTAACTTGAAGGGTATTACATATTAGTAACTTTTGAAGACAGAGACGGTTTTGTGCATGCATAAATTAACAAAGAAACAAATAAATAAATAAAAATGCAAATTTGTCAAATTTGGCCAAAATATCATCTAAAACACTACATAGTGCTAAAACGTTATTTATGAATGACAAATATTTATGTAATCATAACCAAAAACAAATTAATAAATCATACAATAAGTTATGAAATAAAATTTTATTATTTATTTATTTTAATATTTCATATGTCATTTTTTTACACTGGATAGTTGAATTCATCTTTAAAATACACTAAAATAAAACTGACATGGAAACAATTTTTTATTTACACGAAAAAATCGCCGGTAAATTTCATGATAAAGATTAAAAGCAGAAAGCAGAAACACAAGGAACACTGTTTTATTTGAAACTTCAAAAAATATATAATTGTTTTACTGTATAGAGTTTCTATGACAAATCGGAAGTAGGAATATTGTTATTTTTTTATTTTTTTATTGTTTTTAACAGTAAACACTGTGAACAATGTGAACAATAAGTCATAATAACATGATTTTCCATTACTTTAACTCGTCAAAATTTCGTAAGAAAATTCAACTTATTTTTTTAGTTACACAAAGTTAACAACTAGTTGATTTGAGCTGAAAAATGGCACTATTGTCTTAGCTACTTTACAGCAGAATTTGTCTCATATTTGAAGAAGTTTGCATCATTAATTCTGTTGTTTTCCTGTTTATTACTGTTTGAAACACTCTGTAAGTGCTGTACATTTTCTGTAATTAAAGGTGATTTGATTTGTCCAAAACGATGCATGTACGCTGTAGGTAGTTGCACACCATGCACTCCACAACACCATGTTGCACATGCATGCCAACACGCCCACACACACTCGCCCAGTGCCCGCAATTCCATCAACACACACCTCCGCATACCCATGTGCCCGGATAACCACGGCCAAGCCCACACATGGTTATTTGGCTTTGGTTTCTTGACAAATGGAGGGAAGGTTTGCACCAAGGGCCTCGATCGACGTGCCTGCCAAGCTTCAGAAATCATTTGATGGCGCTGGAACTCTGAAGATGAGTGAATCTGTCCAAAATGCTTGACGTGGGAGATTGTTGTGCCGTCGTGCACCAGATAAACCTATACAAAGATCATGTTTATGTTTAAAAACAGCCATATGTCATGCTTTCGCAGCTGCCACTGCAGGTTGCGAGCCTTGCGCGCACCGTTACGGTCGAGATATCAAGCGGGATACGCATTACGAAAACACAGTCCCCAGACAGGCAGGCCTTTCATGTAAAGTTATTGCCACGCAGCCTGAGGTAATACATCACGAATTCTGTAAGGACAATGCTAAGAAGCGCAATCTGAGGACAAATGCATCATAGTTGCACAGTGAGCATTTTGTTACAAGTAATGTTGTCATCAATTTTCATCTTTTGTTTAAACATATTAGTCTTTTGGACAAGATAGGTCATATTTCAGCAGTTTGATAAATTCTCCCTTCTTGCTTTTTCACAGAATGTGCACTTAATTAATTACACAACCTTTAATTGGACAGATTATTCCTAATGGTTGTGCGATGCTAAATGTACAAACTCAGAAGAGGCTCAGGAGTCATTATTTTAATGCCACGTTCTCAGCTCGTTGCAATCAGTATATTTCAAATAATTAATCAGTTTCACATCGCGAGAAACATTTGGCCTAAAAGAAAAAAATTACGTTCATATTTGTGGAGGGATTGTCTGCAATACCATCCTCTTCTGTAATATCACAGATGCAGTGCTTTATAAAGGGTGTGTGTGTGTGTGTGTGTTTTCTAATTTTATGATATCTGCAGGCATTTGGGTGTTTAATTAGCGCGGTAATGTCCGGTGATGTGCGTGATGGATTTTTACGGAAGTCGGCTTTAACTATCTGAGGCGATATCATAAATCACAACCTTGGCTGTAATGCCTGTGTGAGTTTGTTTAATTAGGATGTCCACCGAGAGATTCAGGGTGTTGCTGGGTATGCACAAGGAATGCCAGCTACACAAACAAAACAGAGATTTCATATTTCATTGTGCTCCGAGGATTATCACTGCTATACTGATGATGAAAAATGAAAAACAAGTCATTTGTCCATTGGTACTAAACATATGCGGTTTTGTTTGTATGCATCTAGAACTTTTGTTTTTGTCTTTGACGGTTTAAATTATTCTCTGAAACTCTGCTAACCCCTTGGAGAACCAGATATAACACATTCTTATTGCGAGATCCACTCATGTTAATAAGCCAGCAGATGCTATTATCAAGTAAAAATGTTTCCAATCAGGAAACAGTCACGGCCCTGTGTTGTTCGTAGCACTGAAGGCGGATATCAAGCAGAAAATGGCAACAGCCCCTCAAGTGCAAGCCAAGTAATCAATGTAAAGAGGTCATTAGACGCTGCAAAAAAGAACATTATTTTGTGTATTTGGTGCAATGTAATGTTTTTATGCAGTTTAAGGTTAAAAAACACATAATATTGTGCATAATCTACATTATTGTTTCTCCTCTATGCTATCGATTTTTACAAAGCTCATCATTCTGAAAAGCGAGGTGTGTTGTGATTGGCCGAATACCTCAAGCATGTGACGGAAATGTTATGCCACTTACCATACTGTGATGCCGTATCCCGGCACGACGAGACAAAACCAGTAAAACTAATGCTCGAATTGATCCCCCTGTTGGAAAAAAAATGACAAAAAGCATCATCCTAGTGAAACCACCATACCCCCAACCATCCCCTTTAGATTAATAATGTTGTGTATGTCAAATTTATCATGCAAATTAAATGTTAAAATTCACAAACTAAATAACGGCGATCGGCCAATCAGAACTCAGTTTTGTATCAGGCTGCAATAAGCAGAAGCAAGTTTCCGTCCTTTTTTGTGCAAAATTGTTCAAGAGCAAATTTTTAAGTTCTTTAACAGCAAATGATACAAGTGGTTCTCCTTGATTAGAATTTAAATACATTCCCCTGATATAATGTCATTGTGCTGAATGTGTGACGACTGGAGAGCTGATGAGTATGTCAATAAAAAAAAGTATGACAAGTAAACAAACAAAAACACATCCTGAGAGTCCAGAAGCATTCAATGTGTGATGAAACCCATTGGAATGGGTTTATGTGCAATATTATGTGTTTTCACCTTAAACTGCATAAACACAATGCATTGCAACAAATACACAAAATAATTACACTGAATATCTGAAGGTCCCTGGTTTGATCGGCAAAAGCTCCCACTCTCTAATGGGGTGGTGTTGGCACAGTGGATAAGACACATGCCTTTGGTGTGACAGACCCGGGTTTCGAGTCCACTGTGAGACACTGATGTGTCCCTGAGCAAGACACTTAACCCCTAGTTGCTCCAGAGGTGTGCGACCTCTGAATATATAGCAATTGTAAGTTGCTTTGTATAAAAGCGTCAGCTAAATGTAAATGAAATACCCTTATAACTCAAGCAATGAAAGAAAATATAACCATGTATGAGTTTTTGTTTTTATATTCATTGCACAAGCAATGTACTTTTCAGAATATCAGCACATAAATATGTTAATTAAATTAAATATAACAAAGTATTCTCGTTGCTTCATTACGTTACGGTTGACCCACTGATGGCAGATGGACTATTCCGATGATGCTTTTCATACTTTTCTGGACCTTGGCAGTCTAACTTACTTGGGAGTCTATGGGAAAGTCTCAAGCCTCCCAATTTTCATCCAAAATATGTTCAGTTGTGTTCCGAAGATAATTGAAGCTTTTATGGGTTTGGATCAACATGGGGGTATGTGATTAATTAAAAAAAATTATTTTCATTTTGGAGTGGAGTATCCCTTCTAAGTCGGCTTAGAAATAATGAAAAATATTAATATGCTGTTCGTAAGTGATATTTACTACACAACATGTCTTATATTTTATATATAATATTTTCTTATGTAAGAAATTACTTAAAATGTATCAAATTTTGAACTCTATTTAAGGGTTAGTAAATTCTCTTTAAATCTGAATTTGTGTTGATCTGATTTTTCCATGCTAGACCTCATGGAAGCAGGATCAAATTTGTGGGCTATCAATGTGTAACGTGCCCAGCTGGATGGAAACTGGAAAATGTGGTGTGGCAAGGCACCGGGGGCACGTAGGCCAGGTGACCACAGCAGGCACGCGTGTCAGTCCGTACTCATTAACCTGACTGATAATGCCATCTATCAGCCGTCTAATTGGCGATGAGGATCTGTGGAGGGTATTTTATCCAGGCCCACGTATCCATCACACAGCTGTGGACAAGACGATGGCACTTCATTACCAGAGTGCTAACCAGGTAAAAGTCACATCCATTTATAATGAGTGCGTGGGCCGCTTTCACTCCTGTCCATTTTCATTATGTAAAGTTCAACGCATATGTATGTGTAGTGTAATTATCTTGATGAATATGCAGGCTGACTTCGCTTTGATTTTTCCACATAATGTCACCGGCAGCGAAGACGAGCCAGTGGAACAAATAACTGTGGTGAGGTAAGCATGTTTCGAATTGATACATGTGTAAGCAATGCTTCCAATGAAGGGTCACCTGATCACTATTTTTTTTTTTTTTTACTGTAGAGAAACAAAACAAGAAACAATTGAGGTAAAGGGACTGTGAAATATCATGAGCCAGATATAAACCAAGAAGTCAAAATTTGTCTATCTATCTATCTATCTATCTATCTATCTATCTATCTATCTATCTATCTATATATATATATATATATATATATATATATATATATATATATATATATATATAATTGCTATCAAAGAAAAATAAAAGCCACTGTATACATTTAATAAAGTTATAAAATGTATGTAATATAATTATTTTTTATAACGGTAACCACAGAATAAAATATATACATTAAAATTAAATATTCAATTGTATATTTATAATTAAGTTATATATTAAAAAATATTAATTATATAAATAGAAAACAAAGTAAAGTGTCTACTTTAATGTTTCAAATTATGTTTTGTTAAAATAAAATGTCAAAATATGGGTCAAATAATGTTCCATCATAATTCTGAATAACAGATATATTTATTTAAAAATTAAACATTCTGATCTGTATATAAAATATAAAAGA